>NC_042495.1:35246653-35246838 GCF_005508785.2 Acyrthosiphon pisum | reverse complement strand
CGAGGCATATTCATCGGGATGACAAGTGCGTATATTCGGCTACGTGCTCCAGCTATATTATTATTATTACTTTAATAGTTTAATCGTCGCAACGAGGTGTATTAATTATCGGAATGACAAGTGCGTATATTCGGCTACGTGTTCCAGCTATAATAATAATAATATTACTATCATAATCAACGCGT
>NC_042495.1:35210474-35246553 GCF_005508785.2 Acyrthosiphon pisum | reverse complement strand
GTAAACGTCTCGTCGCGTCATGCCGATAGACTATTATTATTACCATTGTACTGCAGGGTGTTGCGACTGAGTGATAAAAACAATATTATATAGTCACTATAATAATACCTATAATAATTTCATCGTTTGTTTTTCTATCACTATCCCTTTGTTAAAAAGTTCATACATGTATAACAAATTTAAACCGGACATTCCGATTGTGTAATTTACCACCGCTTATTGGTCTAAAAGACTAAAATGTTTGAAAAATACGATCCCCTTAATTATTATAATATCCTTTTACTTTGTTCTCATCCTCCTTAGACGATAAATTGACTTACTGTACCAAATAGGTACTCGATAAAAGTATTTAGCGATATTAATTAATACCGCCAATAATAAAAGCCATTAAAAATAATTTTAAACATAACATCGACAATGCTTCGTCTTCACTAGCTCTTATTGATTCGTACCATTAATTCATACTGTTGTAATATCGATGGAACAATCAATTTAGCATATTACAACAATTAATAAACAACCATAAATGGGGAAATCACAACTGCCAACTAGCAAAAATAAGTAGTGTGTCGACATTATAAAGACACGTAGATCAGCATAATTGTCAAATCGAAGACACCTATCGCATGGAACTGAGTGCGCGAGTGTAAGCGAATTCCATGATTCCATCTTGTGTTAAGTATTGTTCCTGTTACGGCAGTATATACGTAAGCAATGCTTACTAAGCATAACATTATCTTTATTTATTTATTTACTATCATTAACTACCTATAAAATTCCTAGGGATTAATTTTAATTTTAAATTATAACAAAGTGGCACCTGATACGGTTCGTCCGGATGGACGGCCCGTGTCGTAAATAAATAGTAGACTTATTTGTTTTCGGTTATCAGATGTTTCTATTTCTATATTAAATATATTTATATTAACAATATTAGGGTCGAGTAAAGCGTCGATTTGTGCCGACCAGACTTATATAAGTGAGTCGGCACAATCGGAGGCGCTTGGATCTTAGTCGGGTATTCACCGGACTCTATCCATACAATGAGATATGATTTTATGTATATTATATAAGACAAATATCGGGCACGGGAGCCGGCCGTCGTCGGTACAGACTTAAACAAGCGGTACCCCGACGATGAACCTGGCTCGGGCCGGACAGCTTAATTAAGCGCCGGGGTTGGTAACTTATTGAAGTAACGCCGGAAGCCGCTGAATAATCGACGATATCGTAGAATTGGTTGATAGACGGCGGTCGATGATTGAACTGCGGCTGTATCCGCGGGTCGGCGTCGTCGTCGCCGGGCTGCACGTCGACACGGGTCTTATTACCGTGGAGCGGTAGATGCGTGGATAATCGGCGTCGGTCGTCTGAATGCGGCGCTGTAGTCACCGGACAGCAGGTCGACACCAGTTTTATATCGTACTACCGTAGAGTGGTGGTCTCGTCGCGAGTCGGCGTCTTCGGATGGTGTTGGTAGCCGTGGGGTGGCGTATCGTCGTCGGACTGCAAGTCGGCACGGGTCTCTACCGTGGAGCGGTAGTTTCGTACGTGGTCGACAGTCGGTCGATGTTTGAAGTCGTGGAGCGGCGTATTGTCGTCGGGCAGCGGTCTGTAGTGTGGTCCGGGTCCTCTTCTGTCTGAACTCTTGTTTGAAGTTGATTGTAGACAGTTTGAAGGTTTGAAATGGACTGACTAGATTTTTGCTTTGCTTTGTATGTTGTTCACTATTGCAGGCTTTAAGCCTCTGATGGTGTGAGTGAAGTAGTGGAAGGAGTTAGATGAATTGTGCTCAGGAGCTTGCGGAAGTTTTGAGTTTGACTAGTGGTGCTGGTAAATTTAAAAGTGTATGGGTCGGTTTACATAATTTGGTGTTATTCTAGTTCTGTTGCTTGCTTTGCTTTGCTTTGTTGTGGCGTCCTTTGGCCTATTAACTATACCAGGCTCGGGGCCTATTCTAGTAGAGGGAAGTATTTGAAGGAGTAAGTGATTTAATATGGGTTGATCTTCATATGCCCATGAGAAAGGTCTGGGGGCTTTTGATATAATCTGGTATATTTTAGAACGGCCTAAAGTTTGAATGTGTTTGAATATGGATTGTTGATTGGTGTAAAAATTTGTTCTTGATTGTTGTTAGATGATTTGTTCGATTGTGATTGAATTGGTTTTTTTGAGTAGAACGTTGTTTCTAAGGTATTGTGGCATGCCCGTTACCACCCGTATGGCTACTGCCTGGATTGCCTCGAGTTGTCTCCATTGGGATCTGGTGACGAAAGTCGAAAGGAGCCCATGCTGCGCTGGCGTAAGTGATAATGGGTATAATATACATTTTTAAAATTGTTAGGCGGGTATTTAATGGTATATGGCTACTTTTGTTGATTACCGGATATATAGCATACCTCTTGTTTGCGTGGCACGCTGTTTTATGTTTGAGATGTGGTCCCGCATCCTAGGTCCTCTTGGCCCGTGGCTGATGGTGATGCCTAAGTATTTCGTTTTTCTTGACCATCCAATTGCTATCCCATCGATATTTATTTTCGGTATCCTTGATAGTTTGGTTCGGCCAAAGATAACCGCAGTAGTTTTCGAAGGATTTATTTTTAAACGCCATTTACTGAACCACTCTGTAGCTAAATCTGTTTGTTTCTGTAGCTGGATGGCTGCACGTTTTGCGTTTTTGTTTTTTGTATGAAACATTGTATCATCTGCAAAGAGAGAAATTTGTCCTTTGTCTGTGAGGGGTATGTTATTCGTATGCAGCTTTTAAAGATTTTAGTGAGATGCAGTATAGTGCGGTTAGATGCATGGCGCAGGGCTGTATTGGGTATCCCATCCGGGCCTGGTGCTTTCTTCCTCGGAAGGATTTTTATGATGGATTTGACTTCGTTTGGGGTAATGGGTTGTATTGTTGGGGGATAGGATTGATTAAGGATCTTTAGTTTCTCTTTTACCATTAGAGTAGTCTTGATGTCGCCGGCTGGGCAGGTGAATTGGGTTTCAAGTGGGTTAGCAAATAGTTCGGCTTTGGATTCTTGATCAAAAATAAGACCGTTTGGGCCAAGAAGGGGTTCTGTGGCCGCTTGCTTGTGTGTTAGGCTTCTGGCAATTTTGTATACTTTAGGGTCATTTGGTTTCAGATTATCTAGTAGATTATTCCATCGTTTTTCGCGGTGGACTCGAAGCATTTCACGAACTACTTCAGTATGTATATTCATTCGGCGTCACTACGAAGGCTCGGATCACTACACAGGCTAGACCCCCCCCTAATCCGGCCTTGGTAGTACTCGTCGATGTATACTCCATCCTATGTCGCTGCTGTGCTGTGGGTTCATTGCATCGATGTCTGTCTCTGTTACCGTGGTGTGGCCGTCATCGTCAGGGCGTCATCCACATCCACGATCTATTAATTCGCTTTGATGAATACAACCTTCATAGCCACATAGAAAATAGATATAGCAATCACTGTATAATGATAAAATATGCTGGTTGCGCCACTGTTCTCTACCGAAGTACAGCAGTATCGAGTTAGTATTTTGATCTATTCAGTTCTTAGCTGCATGTTTATAACTAATTGTTACTGTTGCAGAAAATAAAAAATACTTATATCAAATGTATTTAGCATAAATTATTTGAGGTTAATGGACTACAGGTTGTGTACAATATTATTAGTGGAAATACACTCACTCATTTACACCAATGTACTCCATTCGATGTGCCCCAATGGCGCTGCTGCGGTGTGTTCGTTGCATATCGACGTACTCGATATCCGTTTTTGTGGCCGTCAGGGTAACTGGGTGCAGGTCGCGTTCTAAAAAAGCCATCGATCAACGACGATCTAACGGTGGTGGTCACCAACGTGAATAATGCTATATACAGGAAGACGGGCATATCGACTTAACTATGCAAAATTGACTACACTGTATGTGACTGAATATATTGTTAGGTATATTATGACGTTGTAACAGGAATACTATAAAAATATGTTGTTATTGATACGATGAACATCGGGATTTATGAACCCATGCAAGAAATAACAATTTTATGATTCTGGTAAAGAATTACATGAGGAGAATTCGCTTTTGGACTATTTTATAATTATAGGAACGCAGGTTTAGCGCATACGTAACGGAGATCGTGACTTATTGGCAAACCTTATTATAAAGGTGAGTTGTATTATCAAGTTGTACCTCACATTATAAAAGTACACACATACACACACACACACACACACACACACACACACACACACTTCTATACTTTATTATATAAAGAGGAGTTGTTAGTTGATGTTGTTAAGGGTAACCTCTGGAACTATATTGAACCGATTTCAAAAATTCTTTCACCAATAGAAAGCTATATTCTTTGTGAGTGCAGAGCATATAATATTGGTGTCATGACTTATAATTTGATAACAATTTACGTTGTACATATAGATTGATATACGTATGGAGTATACTTGGAATGAACTTAAATGTAGTTAAAAAAATACAATATTGAATACATTAGTAATGTACCTAATTCGCCGGCCAACATATTTTGATTGTTTGAAAAATTCAAAACAATAAATTGTATTATAATATTATCTATTTATCTACCAGGTAGCTGTATTGCCCAACGTCTCTAGGCAGATACTAATGACCATGACCATTCATTTTTTTGCTCTAATTTTTTAGTTCATTATTTAATTATCTTTTTTTTTAGTATTAACTGCTTTCCTAACCAATAATTTCTGATCATCTTTTTTTATTACTTTTGCATTTAATTGTATTTAATCTTTTTGGTTAGGAATTCAATATTGACTGTAGTCTCCAGATTTTTTGAAGTTTGAACAGTTTGGGTGAACTATACAAAAAAAAAATTCAAGGTATTGTATAACACAATAATAATTTAACAATACATAAAATATAAGAAGCAAAATGATATAAATATACTACCTAGGAGATAGTGATTGATGTACATATTATACATTAAGAATCTACTCTAAAAATGCAGACCTTGTTTATATTTACGACATATTATTCATTAATTAATAACGGAATAATAACTAATAATAATTTCACTGATGCGAGCAACCCCTTACCATTTTATTCTCTTATACTTATATCTTACATATTATTATAACTTATCTTAGTTTATAACATTACATTGTTTATTAATGATTTTTAGTACACTAATATTTATTACTGATTAAGCACTTATATTATAATGTTACATAAATGTTTTATTACCCTACTTTTCAGTTCCAATAATATTTATGTATTATAACTACCTACCTGTCTCTTCACTGAAACATGTATATACAACTCGTTATAGGCACAAATAGGGAGGGCTTTAGGGGCTAAGCCCCCCCAAAAATGTCCATAGCGCTCCCAAACATTTCCTACATTTTCTTTTAAGCTTATTCAATATTATCAAAGTAAGACCCTATAGCCCTATGAGCCCCCCCAAATCTCAAACGCTATTTGCGCCTATGCAACTCGTGCTAAATACATACATACAAGAGTCTTAAATGTTACAACAAATATTCACTTATAGTATAAAATTACGACTTTAATTAAAAAATATGAAAAAAATCCAACATTAACATAAAATATTGATGTTTTTGCTATATTTTTAATCGCGATGTAGATACTAGTGTTTTCTCTTTGTGTCTTATGAATTGTTTATGCTGATGTTTTCATTTACATTTTTCTATTTCTTAGTGAGTATAATACAACGTTGATGACTATTTTAAAATTAGTTTTATTAATGCATATATATCAAATTTTAATTGATTACATTATGTAAACCTGTACGGCTATACAATATATTAATAATATTCGTACATTGTATATTCTATTAACGGCCCCAGTGTCCATATTTAAATTTGTAACAAACGCTGCTGGTTTCTTATTTTTTTTTCATTTTTCAATTTATGAATATAATAATTCGTATTTTAAAAGTGCTTTTATTATTGTTCACTTGTTCACGATTTAGGTTATTATGGATAACTAGGGCAGTGGTAATTTGGGCGAAGGTAATAATTTTTAACGATAAATTAATAGTCCGTTTGGGCGAGTATCATTTGGACCTACCATTTGGGTGAGTGAAACTGCTCAAGGTAAAAACCTAGATACGGATGATATCGTTGCTAATCAATAGGGCCGTCCTTAAAGAGGGGGTGAGCAGAGTCCAGGCCCTGAGCCTCGCGCTTTTTGCTTAAATTTGGAAGCCTCGCGTTTGAAAAAAAGTGTTAAACTTGGTTTTCGCCCTAGGCCTCAAAAATCCTAAGGACGTCACTGCTAATCATTATTTATCACTATTATTGAAACAAGATTACGATTCAGTCATTCTGTACAAGTTGTATACCTACCTAAATAATAACTAATAAATGATAACACTTCAGTGTGCTATGTGATGTGTTGTGCTTGTGTCTTGTGTAATATACTTTCATGTGGTACTTTGTGTGTATGTTGTTAAAAAGTGTTACACTAAAAATCGTATATTATATCTGTCTTTTCAAATGTATCAAAATGTATAAAGTTCAACTGACGTCTACTTACACTAACAAAGCACATCTCAAAAATATTTTTGAACCAAACCCAAAGTGCACCGCTATTAACATAAAACATTATTTATTTTATACTACTCCACTTAACTCACAATAGTTATTAATGTTTGTTTTTTCTCTCTCTGTTTAGATATATAAAAAAGGTAGTCTAAAAGCCTAAAATGTCCAGGATTCCATCAATAAAATGTGAGCCACAAAATATACTACTTGATAAATACATCAAACAAGAACATGATATCGCACACGAACATAACATTAAACAAGAACACGATATCGCACATGAACATAACATTACACTAGAACATGATATCGTGCAAGAACATAACATTAAACACGAACATATTGATGAATTTACAGAATATAAGCTTGATTATAATGGATATTATAATCAATCTACATATCAATGGTAAGTATCTTAAACTTCATAGAGAGTGCTTCCTGATTGCTATTGTGAGTTGTTATAAATTGTTAATAATTGTTATTTTATGTTTATTCTGTTCTTTCATTATTATTAATCTCTCTTTAAATACATAAGCCAAAGCAATATTGTCCACATTTATTTTTGCTTATATTAAATGGATAGAATCAAACTGAAGACATAAATTGCGGAGGTATATTTGTCCAACGTTTTAAAGATTATAATTATACAATTTAAAAAAAACGCAATAAAATGGACAACCGAAAACAAAAATATCCGTTTATGAAGTGGTTAGATCCATTAAAAACATGGGTAACTTTTAAACAAAGTACATAGTTTATTTAATTTTGTAGTAAAAATGGTTTTTATTTTAAGATCCATATTTGGTATCTTCATTATACGTCATTGTATATAATACCTAACTAACAAGTAACAATAACGCTATAATAGCGAGTTCACTTTTCAAATGTTTTATTTTATTATAACACATTTTAAAAATAATTACATAGTTACAGTAACATCAATAATACTCGAAATAGATTAGTAAATTAAATTAAACATTTTTAAACATTTTATAAGTATGGTAAAATTAAATCATTAAGCTAGATTAATATTAACAAATTAACGTACATACTATATATCAATATATGGTGTATTCAAAGATCGATAGAGAGATCTTCGTTGATCATTAACATTAAACGCCAAATAGGCCTATTTTTCATATAATTGCTCGGACATATATATGGACATAAAAAAGAAACAATAGTCCGGATTTAACATTAGGGACCTTGAAATTGATAAAGGATAGTAAATCATATGAAGAAACTTGGCCAGACAGCTACATATCCTTTAGAAACTTTACACAAAGCATACCCCTGCGTTCGGCTAAAGATTAAAGTTCTAATTTAGTAGCAACACGAGAGTAATCGTGTGGAGGATATTCAATGTGACAATGCCGAACAAGAAACCAGCAGACTGAAGGAACCGGAGCAGCACCATTAATTCTTAAATATATAGAACCCAATAAATTTGTAACATAATGTTCTATATTTGTCGTCGAATAACAAAGAATTCACTAAATAGGCTACAGTGTTGTAAAATTTACAATTTTACAATTTCAAAATAACGTGATAAAAAATTAAATGTTTTTTGTCGGCACATAAACAAAATTATAATTATCTTTTAGCGGTAAAATATTATCTTACTCAGTCATAAGTCTCATACCTCATAAGTCTTCACAGTATAATATTGAATATAATTATTATTACAAAATATAATATAGCTAAAATATGTAAAATGGTAGCATTATATATAATAATTAATAACATACAATATATAGTAGGTTAACATTTCCCATGAAGTTAGAACCACATTTAAGACAATTACATCGAACAATTTTATACATTTTATAAATGTTATCATCGATTTACAAAAAAATTAAATCAGATGTTTTCAATTTTTTTATGGACTTTGAGATTGAAATAAAATATTATAATTGTTTGTTTTTATATTTTAGTCAAAGGCTTTGTTAATCAATCTTTATAGGTATATATATACTTGTATGTAATGCATATATATTTAATATGAATTATTATTCCAGTTACAAGGAAGATTCTAAGAATACTAAAGAAAATGTTGAAGTTCTGATAAAATTTGAAATGGATGTAATTGACGATGTTATATTATATGAAAATATTTGTATGCGTGATGACAGTGATTTGCCATCAGTTTCGTCTACAAAATATTGTATCATTAACTCACACGTTGAAAACAAGCATACAAATTTCAATCTTAACATTGAATCCTCCTCAACTGCAACTTTTACACCAATTAAAAACAAAGCGATGAAGTCTAAAAAAAATGATCAGATACAAAATGAAGTACACGCAATTGACAGTGCTATATTTGAAAGTTTTGTTAATCATGATAACAATTGTATACCATCAGCTAAGTCTAGAACATATTATGACATGAACCCACACGTTGAAAACAAGCCAACGAATTTCAATCTTAACATTAAAGCCTCAACTACACATTTTAAGCCAACTAAAAGCAAAGCGATAACGTCCAAAAATGTAGAAAAACTACATGAATGTTTTATTTATAATAAATCTTTCTCGACCAACGGATACATGCAAATTCATTCTCGGATTCATACAGGAGAAAAACCATACCAATGTTTCATCTGTAATAAATCTTTTACTCAATCATCAAATTTAAATACACACAAAATTATTCATAAATATAATAAGCCATTTAATTGTGCAATTTGTAAAAAATCATTTGCACAGAAAGTGCATATACTAAGACACATGAATACACATAAAACATTATTATAATTGTACTATAAGTTGTACTATTGTAGTATAGTGGATATAATATAATTGATAAAAGCAAGAGTAGAATAAAATATGATGAATGTCATCTGTCCTTTCCTTTGAATATATTGTGTTTCACATTTATCTCAGTTTTAATTATGTACATTTTCAAAACTGAACCGCAAATTTGTACAGATAAATTTTCAATAAATAGAAACGAAGATCGGGACTTGAAAAGCTAAAATTATTGTAGTCATTTATTATGCACGCACAATACCTGGATTTGTAAGAAACTTAAAGACTACTTATAAAAAAAAATTCCGGTTTTAAGCTAAAAGGAAAAATAATATGCTTAAAATAAATCGAGTGTGCACATATCAAATTTAATATTATACAACGCCGAATACAAATGTAGTTTTTAATTTATTTTTATTTTAATATTTTATCATTATTAAACTGTTATA
The DNA here is from genome assembly GCF_005508785.2 of Acyrthosiphon pisum. Lineage (NCBI taxonomy): Eukaryota > Metazoa > Arthropoda > Insecta > Hemiptera > Aphididae > Acyrthosiphon > Acyrthosiphon pisum. The sequence goes on along the minus strand of NC_042495.1, from coordinate 35,236,803 downwards.
AATATATATCTTATGATAAATATTTTTTCTACTATGTTTAATTTTCAATAAAATATATTTTTTTGATATTTGATAAGTTATGTTTTATGTATAAAAATATAATATTGTATGTGTAGTGAGTTTAATGAGTACAACATATATTACACTATGATTAAATGTTTAATGTACGGAGTTGTACACATATTTTTTATTAATTACAAATTATAATTTATATTGGCTACTATCGTCGATCAGATTATGTATTATAAACGTTTAGTTATGCTCAATAGGGTTACATACGATTATACGAATATACGATTATATTATAGCTTATAAATTTAAATTTGCTTTATTAATAATTCACAATAATAACACTGTAGATAAAGCTATACCTACATAATATTATAATGTACTTCCTAGGAACACGTGATGCGAACGATTGTAGGTATAGAATGTACCAATATAGATAAATGTATAATACACGTGTTCACTATACCTTTAGTTTTGCAAAGTTTTTAAATGATCTTAAGTAAACAATAGTTTTATTTTATCAAACTATTAATAAACGAATTATGGATGGTAACATTTTTCTCATTGTTAATATTATTTTGATACAATATAAATACATTAACATCAATAAAAACATTTTGTTTTATAAATTAAAAAATAAGAACTTTGCTATGATGTGTTGGTCGTGATTGTTTGTGGTGAAATGTTTCTTTGCATTGAATCTTTCAACGTATTTCCATACTGAACCGTAGACGAAACGATATCTTTCATTCGTCCAACTATACCACCACACTTCTGTTGTCGAAGCACTTTTTGATCTACTTTTGCACGAACTGTAACAGAAATACATTAATTTAAGACAATATAAATATGCAAATATAATACAATACAACATACATAGCCATAAAGGTACATTGTATCTATAGATTCTACCAATTTTCATGAGACAAAAATGGTGGGGAGGAGCCAGGAGGGGGGTAGTCACAATTAATCGCCATTTCTTATGACGGTACTGTAATTAGGTAGGTAGATATGTAAGCCTGTTGTAAGTACCTTATATTACTATAGGTACCATAGTATACCGGATATGGAGGAGGTAAAAATATATAGCAAGTAAAATTATCTTGTATGTACTTCTTTTTATGGTAGGTTATTACCTATTTCTTTCTTCTTTGTCATCTATATAAATATATAATATACTAATATACAAAGAACTTGTCTCACTAAGTGATTCATCATGATTCATCATCGCCTAGCTGGAACCACTGAAGCTATAAGTATGACATTTGATCAGTATAGTTCCGTCTCATAATGTAAAGACACACTAAGAAACGATTTTCCAAAATTCGCATTTTAAAGAGTCTCTCAAACAAGGATTTTTAAGATTTACGGTGAAAATTAAATTTTTTTTTTTGTTTATAAAATATGATTGCCATTGGTTGCAGGTTTTAATAGTATGGTAGAAATTAGTATTTTTCTTTCGTATATAAGTGGTTGGCATCGGTTACTCGGGCTGCTGAGATAAAGCATGTATCAAATCATCACATGTACATGGTCTCGATTAAAGAAACTATATCTTAATACCGAATGTATTTTTGTAGCTTATATACCTAGGTACTCCAAAACTACTCGATTGATTCTGACGAAAATCTCAGAAATTGTTATTAGATATATCAGAAAAAATTAAAGAGTAGTTTAAAAAATAAACCGAGTGCTAAATCTAATCCGCAACTTACGGTTGATTAACTGGTAATCGGAAAAATAATTACCGGAAAAAAAATCCCCAATGCAAATACTTATATTATATAATTGTACATCTTAAAATGCTCATAATTCGCTTTAAAGAAAATATAATAAAAAGCCTATAATATTGCTTTCAGTCTAATTTTTAAACAAATGTGATCTGCTGAGCGTAACAATTTTTGTTTTTTTAAATAAGTTTAATCTAAAAATAAATTTGAAAATATTTCGACTCTTTTTGAACTGCAATTACACTGTCGTTTTCAATTTTTTTTTTTTTATAATTGCCATTAAAATTTTATTTGTTGGGTAAAAAAGCGGGAAAATTGAATACAAGGATCCTGATATATTATTAGTTATTACGATAACAGTTGAAAAATATTAAAAATACATAGGCACAATTTTTATTTTATAAGTATTTAAAGTTCGAATTTTGACCAAATTTATTTATTAAAATTTAAAACAAATAGGTTCTATAATACGGTAAATAGCCAATAGGTTATATATAAATTACTTTATTCACAATTATATCATCAAATATAGGTACTTAGTATAATATACTAATATCATAGACTGACTGACCGTATCGCTCAGAATCGTTTTTCTTGTACAATGATATTATATTATTGAATTCAAATTGAACACCATCCATTACAGTGACACTTGTAACCTACTGTACAGCAGAGTGACACCCACTTGTCCACCTTTTTTTATTTTAAAAATTACTTAAATATTTATATATTATATTACTGTGTAAATGTTTTTGTGGACACACAGTATATAGTATATACTATTTAGTATTTACCTTTTCCATTTCATTTGAAGTATAATATTATATTTTACTCATTATTTGGATAAATTTTACTTATATATTTATATTTGTCATACATTTATAAACGTATTCCGTTAATAACATAATATATTAAACTCTCTATTTAACTTTTCTTCTTCATTCAATAACTATAAAATTATAATAATAATTTTAAAACTCACCTAAATATGATGTCAATAGATCATTGACTACTTTAGGTTGTTCTTGATGAGGAAAATGCGATGCATCATCAATTATTCTTAAAGTAGATGTCTTGAGAAATTCTGTGGACTTGATAAAACTTTCAATTTGTACACTTACATCTTTATTACCAATGATGAGCAAACACGGAACTTGAAGCATGTCTTCTTCTTTATTTGAAGAATTGTTGTTATTCCTAGGCTCGATTCTGTAGAATGGTAAGTTTCTAAAATAATTTATAGCACCCGTCCAGTCCACTAAAAAACACAACAATTTCAATAAGCTAGGGTAATATTAATTGCATTTATATTTTATAATAAGATGAATTAAGAGGATGTCAAAAATAACTGTTTGTTTCTTTATCTGGCCCACCCACGCATTTACACAGAATAACTTTTTTATGAATTCGAGTAATCTTAGAGTAAAATCACTCATTACAAAAACGATAGAAAAATAATATTTTGTACATTTGTACCTATCAAAACAATTTAAACATCATTTAAATTTACAAAGTTTTTCTTCTATTTTGAAAGTAGAATAATGATAAGATATAAAACCGATTCGTCATACCTTCAAAAATATTACCCTCTATAATTTATGTAATAAGTGATTTTACTCTAGGATTACTAAAAATTTATAAAAAAAAAATGAATTTTAGGCGAAAATGTTGTATCTATGTTCTGCATCTGAGAGATAACAAATTTTGAGCTGACCTCCTCTTTAATGAAGTCTAAAACTAATAACAATCGTTATTACTTATTTGTATTAAATTAAGATCACCTGTTCTTGAAAATGTATATTTATATGCGTCGATGTAAGATGAGTCATCACTTTTCTTATTCTTAGATAGGTGTTGATAACACTGGTTAATTATTTTTAGATCGCTTTGCAAAGCGTCCATTTCCGGTAAATAAGGAAGTTGACTGAAGCAAATCCAACTATAATAATGTGATAAAACAAATTTCTGAGTAAAAATAATGACGTTTATATACTCTTCTCTTTTTTTCTCTTCTTATGTTTATTCGACCCAGGACTTATTAAATAATTTTCGGGATTTGGATGAATTTTATCAAAATTTAAATTTTAAAAAGTTTAAATGCATATAAAAAATAATCTTGCCTATGCATCTTTAATATTTTTGAACTGCTATTATAGCAACAGAGGATACTTATATTCAATTTGCAAGCTTTTTTACTAAGTAAAAAAGTTTTAATCGAAAATTTTTTTAAAAAAATTACAAATTTTGAAAATGTCTCTTGGCTATAAATATTGGTCAAAATATTTTGAAAATTTCCCAACTTCCAAGTGTCTATGGTTATTAGTTTTTGAGTTACACCAAAAAAATAAAATAGATATTTTCAAAAATTTGTTTTCCCGATGCTTTCGAAAATTACAGGAAATCTTGACCTCCCGAATTCACCAACTAGATTTATTTTCTATCAGAAAATATGTTGGCATCAAAAACTGAAGCATTTGAAGTCTTAACTATTCCAAATGTTGATGACAGAAAAAAACACACATCATTGTAAATATAATAAATTCATCACTACATTCAGAATCTAAAATGTTAAAAATATAATTTGTTTTCAAAAATATTTATGTTTTTTATGTTTTTTGAGATGATCAGTGATATTAATTATGATATGGAAGCCTGGCTTACAAAATTGAAAAGAAAAAATACCTAATTATAATCGTCCCTATCATTTATGTGATTGAATATTCAATATTGTGCATGATATAGTAGGTAAATAACGAAACAAATATCGAACTAAGTAATCGGTAATTAAGAGTTTAGTTTATCAAATTCAGGATACGCTACTTCAAATTTTTTCCAGACGGTTCCCTTGGTTGAGATTTTTTTGCATTTTATTATATAGGTACTTACCTATATATTATAATACCTATACGGTTATACAACTCACGATTGATGTGATATTTCTGGTATTATCAGATACATATTACATATACTTACTTTTTGTTAAAGAAACTTGATGAAGGTAAGTACTCCCAGTGGACATTTGGATGTGGGCATGAAATGGCTACAAATTTTGACACAAACCTGGGCCACAGATGCACCAGATACCAGCCCAATAAAGCGCCCAAGTCGTGGCCGATTACGTGACATTTATTACGGCCGTCCACTCCAAGCAACGACAAAAACACGGCTAGCTCGTTGACCAGATTTTCAACTCGATAACTTTTGCGTGCTGACGGTTTATCAGAATCACCAAAACCTTTAAGGTCTACAGCAATCACTCTGAAATACAATAACTCATAATTAATAATGTACACAATTATTGGTTGGTATCTTTCATTTTGAATTTTGATTACTAATTACTAAATATAAGCATATTATAATCATAAGAAGCAATTGATATTAAACGAAGTAGACACATATACATACAAGTGCTTTCAATTAAATTACTCTGTTCTTATATAGAATTCGATAATATAGGAATTAGGTATAGGCAACCGTGATCATGGTGTTTCCGTGAACTTTTATGAATCTTACTCACACATTTTATTAGGTAACTTAAGAAGTAGGTTAGATCACTTAAATTCATAAAACAAATGCAAATACAAATAATTGGTGGTAGAAATGCCAAAAATGGGTGGTTGTCTGGTTGAATAAAGTTGTACAGGGCATGCACAAAGCTCAATTAGGTACCTACCTAACAATATTAAATAAAACCAATTGCATAAATATGTAAATTTGTTGTATCTCGATTAATAAATAAAACTTGGTATCAACAAACATAATAATCAATATTCAATATCATATTATACAATTGTAGGTACTTACTAGGTTGTATACAATAAATATGTGCAATATTTTTAAAATGTGCAATATACACCACTTATTGTTTGTTAATTATATTTTAAAATTCTGATATACCTACCTAAATAATAAGGATAGACATAGTATATACATAAATTAACCAACTTTAAAATGTAATACAGCATTGTACCTACGTATTACACAATTAGTATAATTGTTATTATCAGGTGGCATTTTTTAATCATGACTTAAACTAGTACCTTTATCGATATTATTAGATACCCATTATTATTTTTCTGTTTCGTCTATAGTATAGGTAATCTATGTTATTTGATGCTCGTTATAAACCACAAATACATAATTTAAAAGCCTTAATTAATTTATAAATACACTATATAGATATTTGATTTGTATTTAGTACCTAGTGTACAAGCTATTGTATACACCAAGGTCAATTTTATGAACTATAACATCTTACACGTTTCCAATTAATTATATCCAATTAATAGGAGAAAGAAAATAATTATAATACCTTATGAGCTATTAATTATTATAGTACCTACCTAATGGTAGCATGCGTTTATAAAAATAACATAGGTATTTATCAATAGGTATGTACGACGTACATGCTTTCAATTTACTATTATAGATAACTGCAGTCATGGTGCCACTTGTAATTTACTTAAAAAATGTAGGTAAACAAACTTTTATTTTAAATATTTTTTTTTGGAATGCATTCAAAATTAATTAGGCAGTTGTTGAAAACCTTTAAAAAAACTCTGTATGTAACGTTTTCTTAATAGTATTAACTATTTATTTATTAAAACAATTTAATTAAGTATATTTTATTAAAATAATATAATAAATTATTAAATAATTACCTATGCTTAAATTTATTATAAATTAAAGTTAAAATTTAATACTAATAAAAATTTGGTACTTTCGACTATCCCGATGAACTGTATAAAAATAAAATGGTATATTGTTTTAATATGATAAATCAATATGACAGTTGATTACAATAAATTTAAGCATAAGAAATTATTTAATAATATATTATATTATTGTAATAAATAAATAGTTAATACTATTAAGAAAACGTTACATACACAGTTTTTTAAAGGTTTTCAACAACTTAGTGCTAAGAGGCCGGAAGTATATGTAGGTACCTACTGAATACTACCGAAATGTGGATTTATTTATACTCTTAAAACAGGTATACCCTTAAATTTTTTTTATACAAATTTAAATATTAAGCAAGCAACTTTGTTATGCTACATTATTTATTTCAATTTTGTTGACTGGTTATTAAAAATATTATAATTTTTTTAAACATTTAAAAATAAATTTAACTTGTAAATGAAGGGTGTTTCCATGGAAATGCAAAAGGTGGTATTGCCAAAACCCAAAATGTTCACAAATCAAGAAAAACTGTAACACATTTTTTAATGATTATAAACTCTCAGAATAAGTTTATTTATATGTAATAAATAAAAAGTAAACGATTGACAGTGTAAAATTAAATCTACATAAATTGCAAACATTGTTTTTAATGCTTTAAAAATTTCGTGTCAGACCAAAACTATTGCACGCCTTGAAAAGGTAAAGGCATTATCACGTTTTAAAGTTATTCCTATTTCTGTTGATGCAAAATGCATTATTGCCGACAATACCACGTTTTGCAATGATATCAAGTATGCTTCAATACTAATTACATGGGTAATAATACGTTTTGACTTGAACATGATAATACCACGTTTTGCTTTGACATTAAATGTGGAAATATCACGTTATGTATTGAACATCAGTTTTAAAATCGATTTTATTCACAAAAGTAATCGATACAATTTCATTCTGACCGCAAAATCGAATTCCTCACACTCACGTTTTTCCCATAAAAATCGATGTTTAACTCGATTTTGGAAATACTACGTTTTGAATTTTCACCCTTCAAATAGAAAATTATAAAATAATATAGGTAAAATAGGTAAACGCACATTATATTATTTCTTTCTGAAACATTACAATTTACAATCAAAGATTTCAGTACATTTTCAAATTTGCCTAAATTTGGGCTGGTTTTTGGCCGACATGTATTTGTACTCCATAAGGCTCCGAATCAACTTATAAAATTGGTGAATATTTAAAATATATTAAAAAATTAAACATATAGTATTATCTGGTTAAAAATGTACGGGTCCATTTAGCCATTAGTGGGGCACCGCAAGACAACTACCTAGAACGTTAATTTATTATTTTATTTTTATATAATAATAATCTGAAATATTAAAGAAGCTAAAAGATGTGCATTATATTTCAATAAAAGGTTCATAAATCATAACTATATACAGAGGTCATATTTTGTTTTAAAATTAAATTCTAAGTAGGTTGTACAAGCTAACAAGAAACGTGCAAAAAGTGACCTTAAAATTTAAAAAAAACATTTATCTAAGGATAATATTATTATATATTATGTTCAACAACGTTATTGTTTTATTATTATAGTCTCAAAACAAATTCAATTTGTAAGCTCTTTAAGCGTAGTTCCAATTGTGTAAATAAAAATACGTGGGTATTGTAGGTGAATGTTCGGCCAATGTTCAATGATATTCGTAGTATATATTATCATGATAATCATGAAGTAAAATTATGCTAAGAAATAATCTTGAACATATAATACCTAATTGATATATATTATATCAATATAAATATATATATATATATTAATATCAATAAAAAATATATAACTAAATATTACCTATATATTAGGTAGTTATATACTAATACGTAATACCATGTAATATGTAATTAATATGATTTTACTACAACAATATTATAATAACTAATAAGGCTAGTAGGTTAAACCTAGTACCACCTAAAGCAATAACATTTCATTTTTTTAATACAGTCGAACCTGGTTAACCAGAAATTTTTTTAACTTGAAGTCGTCAATAATTACTCCAACTTTTTTCCTGTCCCTAAAATGTCTTATTATTTTATTATTATTGGATAACTTGAACTTTTTGACGAGTTCCTTCAACTTCGAGTTAACCAAGCCTGACTGTAATACGATATTATGATTTCTGTAAAAGAATATGAACAATTAATTTCTTTTATATTAAATGGAAATTCCAATAAAAAATTAGTATTTCGTAGATAATATTATCTACTACATTTGGTTGTAATCGTTGAACACACAACAAACGATTAAATAAATAATAGAACATTATAAAAAAACAAAAAAAAAAAATCGAAAAATGTAATTTTGACAAATATTAATTAAATAATTTATCATGTGTTCGCAGTGTTATAACTTATAACTTATAATGCACTAATTTTTTTGTATGTTTAAGTTATTTAATTTTTTTTTAGAACTTTAAATTTACGGCTCTAGTAAAATTGCTACTTCCTATTAATAATGGTTATATTAATAATATGACTAGTAATTAAAAAAAATTAGGTATACCTACTTACCGAAAATGTTTCGACAAGGTGGGTATTTGATGATGCCAACTAATCCAACAAGATGGGAATCCGTGTAGTAAAAGAACAATCGATCCATTTGGGTCACCACATTCAACGTAATGCAATTTAACACCCTAAATCAAAAATAAGAAGCGTTAGCAGTACTTATACAGTGTCGGCCTGGTACACCAAAGGCACATGTATCGGTTTTTGAAGGGGCCTATGCAATTATTAGCAATATGGATTATAATATAAAATGTACCTTTATTATAATCATTAATAAACTATTATATATTTTAGTAAATATACGTTTCATGGTTAATAATTATAAATTAATTGCGCACGTTCACCACGATAAATAAATAAATAACCAAATATACAACAGTATAACACCAAAGATATCGCAAACTATACCTAATTAGCAGTGGTGCAAATAGGAAAAATGTTTATGGGGGGCTCAAGCCCCAACACATTTTTTTTTAAATTATAATTTATAAGTACATACTTTTAAGAATGGTATACTATTATTTATTAAGGGGGCTTTGCCCCCCCCCAAGCTCCTCCTATTTGCGTCACTGCTAATTAGTTTGCTGTGGCGGCAACAACAATTGATAGAACGTGACTCCAACATCATTGCAGTCGCATATTGATAAATCATAACTGAATATTATCATAGAACGATATACAGTCAACAATATTTTTTAAATAACTATTGCTTATGGGCTGCGAGAAGACAATATTTATAATTTATAAATAATAACATTATATCACAGTATATGTATATCTAATATTAACAATGATTATTGATCTAATTTTTATGACCTTACAATTTTTCTTTACCCCGGACTCCAAAAATATGGGCCCTACCCAAAAAAACAAAAAACAGAGGGGCCCCGGCCGCGTTCGCGGCCTAGCGGCCATAGCCAGGCCAACACTGTACTTATAGGTTAGAACTAGTGAAATTGCAAGATATAAGAAAATTATTCATGTACGTTTGAATCTTTAACATTAACGCCGGCAACACTAAAACAGTGCGATTGCGATGTAAAATGGGTGATCGTCGGTTTAATCACTATAGTAATTTAATTGTGTTTGACGTTGACCGATTATTAATCATCTTACATAGCTGAAACAGCTACAATTTTTGAATTGTTATAGTTATAGTTATAGTTGTTTATGTTACTGAGAACATGTCTGAGTGAAAGTGTTTGTTTAGCAATCGTATTAAATATTGTGTTTCATACGTGCAACTATATGACTACAATAAAGAATACAAACGACACGAGGATCTCCAACCAATGTTTACTTAGGTTTTAATTTTTATTCAACTACATTTTTCAATCTGTAGAAATGCGGAATCAAATATATTTTCTGTAAACTATTGTTTGATGTACCTATAATTAACATTGCCACTAGACGAATCCGATTTTTCTAGAAACAAAACTACTGTACACATTTCCTGACGCTGCGTTAATATAATATAATATGACATAAAGAATATAGTAGAACTCGTCAACATAAGAACTCGTCGTAAATAATTATTTATATTTTTAATTCTAAATTTAGTACCTAAATACAAATATTATCGTATAGGTATTATACACTTTTACACGATCGTGACGTTTAAATTTTATGCAATTAATGAAAACTAAAAATTACTCGGTATACTTACAGTACCTTTACCTAAAACCAGACTCCCCACATCAAATTTTTGGCCGCTGTACTAAATGTTTTGGTCTCTAAACAAAATGTCCAATAAAATACAACCCATTATACAAGCGATATGGGTGTCTCATATACGATTTATGGTAATCATTGGTTAACCCACGGCTTAAAATAACAAAATTACTTAATAATATATTTTAACATACATATTTTACATCATAAAATATTATTTAATACAAAATCAGTATTTCTATTAAAATTTCAAAAATTACAAAATAATTTCAACGGGCCCTAAAATGTCCGGGACCTGCGGCTATACCTATATCTATAACAATTATCTACTTATAACATGTATCACCTCATATTTCATAGTACATTTTATATATATGTTCTATTTATTACCCAATAACTGTTTATGGCCATGGGTAATAGGTATATAAAAAGCGTGGGAATTTTTGGTTTCGGATTTAACTCTTTGGCGATTTTTGATGTAAAACATTTTCGGTGACTGGGCAGTAAATTTTCGTTACGAAGCGTCGACTGTTTCGTAGAAAAAAAAAATGGTATCGACTTTTATATGTTTGTCAATAATATTATGTATCATATTGTTCACAGTAAGCGTTACACCATAATTTTAGTATTTATTAATATTCGTGAGAGCATTATGGATTTTTACACGGATTTTAAAGTTTATGCATAATGTTATATTATATTTTAATAAATAATTTATAATAGTTTGTTTGACGGGGTTATTTAATATAATATATTATATCACATTAATTATGCTGATATAGAAATTATAAATCCCAATTCAACAAATGGATTAGTTCAAACTTCAAATGAACCAACAATGAGTTTGATGTATAGTTTTTTGTCATAAAATCGAATACTAATTATTATATGAGTATAATTCTATGAGTTTAAATTTTTAATAATTAATATAATAATTGTATTTAAAACACAATATTTTAATGAAAATAATAATATCTAAAACAACTTAAGATAGTTACGACATTTCTTTTTAGCTCTTACAATACCGTCATTTATTCAATTGTTCTAATGTTTATATATTTAAAAAAAATTAAATATATATTTATATATTTAACAATATATTATTTAATTATGGTGGTATTTTATCACACACTATATAGCTAATAAGTGGATAACAAACGGTTGTAATAAACCGCTTCGTAGTTTAATTTGATAATGCATTATTTTAAAAAAAACAAAAGAGTAACTATTATAGTATTATATGATATATGCGTTATACAGGGTGATTCATTAAGCATGCTCGCTCTATTGATAGTTTGAATTATGCATATACTATAATATGTATTCAAATTATGATTTTTAAAATTTTCATTATTTTTCAAATACACTTGAAGACCATATTTTCGGATAATTGAGATTTATTGTACCAATTAATGATGACCCTGTGACAATACAAACTTCTGTTTTTCAAATAAGAACCCTCCTTTATCACTTTAATTTAGCAAATATTTTTTTTTGAGAATTTTGATATAATATCTAAATCAAAATTCAAACTAGCAGAAATATGAGTAGGATCTGAATAATATCTGAATATATTAATTGATAGGAATCAATGTGGAAGAAAGTAGTTTTGGCAGCAAAGATCCCAAATGTCTCGTATAACGTTATTTTAGATTATATTTTGATAAAAGTAATAGTTAATTGAAAAGTTTAAAAACACGTGTATTTGAATATTTAGTTTGTGGTGGAGCCAGCAACTGCTTCGGGATATAATAAATATGATATTTAATGAAAAAATTAAAAACTAAACTCGTTGACGTCGTTCCCGTGATGGTTAAGAGGACGTCACACCCGCAGGTGTTGTGTCCATTTTAAATAGGTACGTACGACATAGACAAAACGCGTTCACGCAGTCTAAGTAGAACTCAGTGAATTTTGACTCTAGAGTAAAAAGACTTACTATAAAATTAAGTTGTGACAATATTTCTGAGGGCAGGACTGTGCGTTTTTTTGCTTTATTCCCAATACAACGTTCATTATAGCGACAATTTCAACATTTTTAAATGACCTTTAACTTTTCAAAATTTACATTTTTTTGAAAAAAACTCACCGTCTTGCCCTCCAAAATATTGTAATATTTTAATTTTGTAATCATTATTTTTACTTTAGAAACAAAATTCAACGAGTTCTACTCAGACTGAGTAAACGCGTTTTGTCTATGTCGTATGTGTGTAAGACGGAGACAACAGATGCGGTTGTGACGTCTTCTTAATGGGGGCAGGCTTGAATAGATAATAACCACGGAAAATAAAATTTAATTCATCACGTCACAAATGAATAAAATTCCAATAAATAACTGCCAACTGGATAAAAGGAATCAGGTTGTTGGAGTATTCGTCGTCACGATACAATATTAACTATTAGTCATTACATATTTCTATTATTGAAATCAGCCACGTCCTGACGAACCCATGCACGGGCTCTATGCCTGTATGTACCTACCTATTTCTTTTAACTGTTTTGTAAGTTGATTTTCATCGTTATAAATGTGTGTTTATAGTATATATGTATAGGTATAATAATTCATTATATATATAGCCACAGCCCACAAACAACTGCATATAAAGCGTATAAGTGATATTTATTATTTTATATGTAAACGTATTGAGTATAGGAAATAGTTGGTATTGATAAGTAATAAATATAATAAAATATATTCACTATATTCACTGCTGTCATACACTGATACACTCGTAGTTCATATACTGATATACTATATTAAAGTATTACACATAATATCATAATATTATATCATATAAGGTTATATTATAGGTAATCGAATTCAAGTTGGACCCAAGCATATTGATATATATTTACATTTTAAAATTTTAAATAGTGGTATGGCGAGGGGTTTTAGAGTTCCGTCGTATCGAACGACCAAGATCCCGTTTATATTTTTAGTCTATTTTTCAATACCTACAAAGATTATAATATAAATGTTTCATATAATATAATTTTTACATCACCAAAAATATATTACCAACTCTGTATAGGTTAGGTTAGGTTTGACTATAAGTATTACTGCAGCCTGCAGGCATATAATCTTGAAGGAAATACTTGTACGGACTTCTTTTTTTTTTGCAATCGCCTAAATAAGTTTGCCACAACGTAGCACCCGAATATTTTTCTCCATCTCATAGATACCTTGGCTTATGAATAGGTAGTCAAAAAATTACTCGAAAAATTATATCGACAGCCAAAGCTACTGGATACTGGCTAGTGGCTACTGAATAGTTAATAACAACAACTTTTCAGTATGCTATTATAACAGCATACTAATATTGTAAAGTAATACATGTGAATTACACAGGTCTGAAAATGCCCGGCGAAGAGTTTAAGGGCCAGTTGCACCGTCTACGGTTAAACTTCGATTAAGCTTAATCAGCTAATAACAGATATTTAACCGGGCAAATTCGGCCGATTAAACTCCGGTTAACCTTAATCAGAGACGGTGCAACTGGCCCTAACTGATTTATTTAACTGTTTAGGGAGGCTATGGGTATACCCGATATATTATATAGGTTAGGTATATTATGATATTGCAGTATTGCATATTGTTATGTAACCTTGACTTTGACGTACGAGTGGGTTCCATAAACCGTGGTGGACAGACATGGCGGCGGACGGTCCCTGATGGGCGCCCGGCGGATGGCCTTTCCACGGGCATTGGTGACGGCATTTTCATTGGCAGCCGCATCTTTGTTGTTCTCGTGGTCACCGCCGTCCGACCACAGCGGGCTGAAGACCCTGGCTGCCGCGTTCTTGACGACGATCCATGAGCCCCAGACCACGGAGAATGCCAACATTTTGAGTGACTTGGTCGCCGATATGGACACCACGTTGTCTCGGCCTCCGACCACCACGGCCATATTGCAGGTGGCGGACTTGTGCTAACCGAATGTATTGTTATTTATATACCACGAATTCGCAGAGAATCATCATCTACGACAGGTAGGTACGTCTATCGGTATAGAAATCGTGGTTAATACGAACAACTATAAAACCTAACTGATTACGATGAACGATATTATAGATATGGGTACACGATAATAATAGTGTTATAGTCTGCGACGAGAAACGCGTTTTTATTATACGGAACGCCACACGACTTAAATGAAATAAATATTTCAAAGTTGATGGTGTTGATATTATGCCGTTATTGCACAATAGGTACGCGGCACCACCGCAGTGACGGCGCACACGAGTGAGTTACGTGTCGTTTTAAAAAAAAATAATCACACGGTCGCACGAGTGGTGTGACGACGACTGACTGAACGGCGTGGACTGCGCTACGAGCCAGACGATACCGACAGAGAGGAGGTTGTTGCTGGTTCGGCACTTTGGTCCCGTGCGTGTGTGCGTGTATAACGAGCGCGTGATAACGGCCGACAGTGAGCCGTGTCATGAAACATTATGTTTTCTAAGGCTGTGTGGAACTCGGGGAGCCGGCGCGGCATACGATTACAATATTTTAAAGGCTTACAATATGTTTTATTACATTTTTTTTTAAATAAAACGAGATAAATATAACTTTTAAACACAGTCAAACAGTAAAATTGGTGGTAAACGTCATGCATAATAATATACCAGGGAAATACAATAATATAGGTATATCTACCTATATAGGTATAGGATACTATAGAAAAAAATTAATATTCTTAATATTCTCATTCTATACCCCACTTTAGGTTGAAACGTTTTAATAATATTCAAATATCCAATACTGCAGGAAGACAGATTTACAGCCATTGAAGTATGTTGTTTCATCATCATGTAACTATTAATTACATCCACCAATAAAATACCTATCGATGGAGATTAGAGTATTACTTTAATCGACACTAAATAATATATATCCCATTAGGTTTTGAGGTACAAGACGGAACCGGGAACATAATTAAGAGTGCTGTCGGACTGGTCACGTGACCACGCGCAACTTGATTTATATAGCATAGCTTATTATTTGGCTTTAGTAATGCTTACTGCCTATATGACTATATTCAGTGGCGTAGCCAGGGGGAGTTTTGTTTGGGTTTTTAATCAGCCCAATCGACTTTTTTCCTAATTATTTTATTATTTACAAACGAAAACTGTAAAAAAACTTAATTTGATTTATACTTAAACCACTTCCCCCCTTTCATAATCCTGGCAACGCCACTGGTTAGTGTTTACACATGGTATAATAAAGCAGGTAAATTCATTAAAGATACAATAATGAATAAAAATATTGTTATAAATAATAAATATAGACTGCAGGCTACACTCAAATATTTATAAGTATAGGTATATTAAGTAATAAAGTAGCTTACAGGTTTCATAACAAAATCAACTTTAAAAGCATTTGTTCATTCAATACCTAACTTGCAGATAAAATACCTATTATTAACTTTTGAAGTTTAGTCAGGTTATACATACGATTATATTATAATTTATATAAACTTAAATTTAGCTTATTAATAATTTATAATTTACAATAATAACACTGTAGATAAGACTAATTAAGTTCCTAGATATACACGTGATGTAAACGATTTTATCACCCATCATATTATTATATAGATAAATGCATAATAATTGTGTACAGTGTAGTGCAATGTAACACTGTGCCTACTATTTAAAATAGTTCTTAAAATAATTTTATTAGTAAACAATAGGACAATAGGTAGGTAACCACAATGATTAATATTATAGATAGTTACATTACTCTTATTGTTATTATTATGTTGATACAATAAATACATTTACATAAAAAAGAACATTGTTTTCAATGTAAAAAAAATTAGTTCTGACACGATGACGTCATGGCCGTAATTGGTAAAATGTTTCTCTTCTGTACTGAATCTTTCAACGTATTTCCATACTGAACAGTAGACGAAACGATATCTTTCATTCTTCCAACTATACCACCAGAGTTCTGTCGTGGTTGAAGCTCTTTTTGAACTACTTTTACACGAACTGTGACAGAAATACATTAATTTGAGACAATTAGGCAAATATAATACGTACAACATAAACATATAACATATTATAATATAATAAACCTATACCTTTAAGACAACTACTAAATCGTTAATTTCAGAGTAATAAATTAAATAACCACTGTTATATTAGTGAGGACGGTGGATATAGAAGTACAGCGTCAACCATCTCGGGTCGATCTGGGGTAAACTCCCCAGAAATGTTTTTAATGGTTGGGGGGTATAGGTGCCAGGTGGTAATAAGTGATGTTCGGTATTTAAGGTGCCTCGCTACGGTCTTTATTTAAGGAGCAACATTTAGGCAATTTCTAATCTTGTCATAGCCGCCCGGGATCTATGTGTTAACTGTTAGTTGTAAAATATGATTATTAGTGTAAGTGCAATTAAATGCGGGTATACTCTCTCGTACGCGCATACACATGTCAATAACACGGTAACCATATAAATTTCCCTACACGAATTTCACAAAAACATACATTTGCTTTAACAAAATTAAAGTTAGTTAACGTTGTCTGGTTTTGATTCTGAAAAAATATTTGAATTCAGCAGAAAAATGTCTGTAGATCGTACCAAACATTTTCCGCTTTTAATATTAATTTTAATTATGATTCGAAAAAGTTCATATTTTCAAGTTTTAAATTATAGTTCACAATAATATAAAATTTAGTTTTTACGAAGTGCATCGTAGGATCTACAGACAATATTCTGATGAGTTCAAATTTTTTTTCAGAATCAAAATCGGACAACGTTATCTAACTTTAATTTTGTCGATACTTAAGGCCTTTTCAGCTAAAATTGACGGCAGCAGCTAGGCCCCTTAAACATAATCATAATTTAACAATAAAGAGAAGTATTATACTATAATGTAAACTTATAAAATTAATATGAATGGCTACACATTTTATTTGTTCGAGATGTCGAGAATTTCGAGTTATCGATTTTTGAGTTACCTGCCGAGAGGTGTACTGTATAGGAAACTATTAATCAAATTTATGCATTCACAAATTTAAAAATAATAAAAGCCATAAATGATGAGTTACCTACCCAAAATTTGGATATTGTATATTTGAATTATTAATTTATATGTTATGTATGAAAGCATTGAAAGCTATAAGTATGTTTATGATAGAAAAAATTCTATAGTGAAAACACGAGAAACGTTTTTTTAACGTTGGCCTAGAGCCTAGTGTTGTGGAGAAAAAATTTTTAAAAAATAAAGACACGCACTTAAATCAGTTGGTGTAGACATGTAGTATTAAATTGGTAGTCACGAAACGTACCTAATTCAGATACGGGAAATAAAATTGTACACTCTGCTATAATTCAGGTTAGTATCTAACCGTTACATAAAAAGGTAATGAAAAAGTCTAATATAACTCCGCCAGTTTTATTTCCTTACATGTAATTAGCTTAGGGAAACTCCGCAGTGTTAAGGCCGTACATAGTACTATATAGAACTTAATAGTATATATAAACCTAACAAAATTAAAAATTAAAAATTAAAAAAAAACAGGTAAGTGAATGTTGCTCTGCAGTACAGTAGGTTACAAGTGGGTAACTTTAATGGTTAGTATTAAATTTGAATTCAATAATATAATATCATTATATACAAAAAGCGATTCTGAACGAAAACGGTCAGTCAGCCTACTATGATGATATTAAGGTGACAAAAGTAATTTATATAATATAACCTATTTACGTGGAACCTTGTTTTCAATTTTTAACCCTTGCATGGCTATAAAAGTTGAATATTTTCAATACATTTTTAACTATTAAGTAATTTGAAAAATGTTGTCAACATTTTAACTTTAATTGCTTATAAAAAAAAAAACGTGCATATTATGTATTTTTAATATTTTCAACTGGTGTAGTAACAATATATTAGGAGCATTGTATTACATTTTCAAACTTTTTGACCCAATGAAAAAAAGCAGGTAAGTGGATGTCGCTCTGCTGTACAGTAGATTACAAGTGAGTCATTGTATTAGACTTAAATTAAATGATATAATAGCATTGTATAAGAAAAACGATTCTGAGCGGAACCGGTTTGTCAGTCTGGATATTTTATATTGTTACCTATTATTTATTATATGATGTAATTTGAATTAATAATATGATATTATAATTTTTTATTCGTTTCTATGGTGATAAACAAGGCGATAGAAATTAAAATCCAATTTTTAGTGTTTTTTCGTAATTTTTCGGTGGTTTTTCCCGTGGCATTTAATAACTATTGAGAAAATCGAAAAATGACCTATCTAAAGTACTATCTCGATCTAATTCGAGATCTAATTTCGCTCCGCTCAGAATCTAAAATTGTATTGACATTTATAGATAAAAAAAACTACATAATAAACAGCTCAAAACGATATACTTTAAAAATTTAATCAAGTATGGAAAATGATAAAATAAACATTTGGTGTAAATTTCAAATATCTACGCTTATTAGTTTTTGAATAACAACAAAAGAAGAAAACCATTGTAAGTGCCTATGAGAATTTGTTAATTTACGGGTGAATATCCGAGGTCTAACTTCAAACGTTAGTTAAAATTTAATTTGACTTTCTGGTAAAGTTTATCTTAAATGTGGGAAAACTTATGGAGAATCTTGTATTTTATTTTCAAAGCTTAGATATAAAAAGAAAATTTTTTATAAATTTATATTTCAAAATAATTTACCACTTTTCGTGATTTTAATGAATATTGTCAACATTTTAACTTCAGACGCTCATAAAAATTATAATTATTGTGGATTTAAGCTCAAATTTTTTTTATGTGAAACGTTGTACTACATTTTCAAATTGTTTGACCGTGCATAAAATATTTTATCGACAATAATTTGATTTAAAAAAAACTAATAAAACTCGAAATTTTCTTATGCCTATAAATAGATCAAAAGAGTCACAATATTTCAAAAATTGTATGGTGCATACGAACTGCTAATTTAAACATTCAGTGAAAATTGTGTGTACAGAAAAAATGTGTCTAAAGTAATTTAAGAGTTACACCAAAAACAAAAATCGATTTTGTCGAAAACTGATTTTGCGTAAAAATTCCCGTTTTTCCTTAATCGTTAACCTTCCCAATGCACCAACTAGATCACTAGCGCAAATAGGGGGGGGGGGGCTTGGGGGGACTTAGTCCCCCAGTTAAAAATCTAGTAATTAGTACTAATTTGTATATTTTGTGATACTAAGCAATATGGTCTATGGGGAGGGGGGCTTGAGCCCCCCAATAAATTTAATCAATTTGCGCCTATGAACTAGATTCACTTTTCCACCGGAAAAGATACTGAAGTTGAAAATGAAATCATTATTTCGACTACTTATCATGTACCTATATAGACATAAAAAGTTTTAAAGAAAAACACACATTGTAAAATCAATATATATTTATCGCTACGCTCAGAATATATAATGAAATTTTTATTAGACTGTTAGAGAACGCAATAAATAGGTAGGTAGATATAATAATGGATTTTTATTAGACTTAAAATTAGAATATCTACAAACTGTATCACATAATTTTAGTTAACCTTTCAAAATATTATAACATCACATTTTACATATCTACATATTTTATAATTATTATAATTATAAATTACACTTAAAAGGTACTTGTGGGCTGTGGTGGAGTTTACATGTACCCTTAGGAGACCATGGACTCATATTTACATAAAATTGTTTTATATTCCCAACTAGCACCTTTAGGTATATCTATAACCTATATATTTATATACCATATTAAACATTTATAAACGTATATATATAGTTATACAGTATACACACATAATATTATATTATACTTTCTATTATAACTTAAGATTTATTTTGCTATAAGAAATAATAATTTTAAAACTTACCTAAATAAGATGTCAATAGATCATTGACAACTTTAGGTTGCTCTTGATGGGGAAAATGCGATGCATTATCAATTATTCTTACAGTAGATGTTTTTAGAAACTCTGTGGATTTGATAAAACTCTCCATTTGCACACTTACATCTTTACTACCAGTGATGAGTAAACACGGAACTTGGAGCATGTCTTCTTCTTTATTTAAAGAATCATTATTACTCCGTGGCTCAATTCTGTAGAATGGTAAGTTTCTAAAATAATTTATAGCACCCGTCCAATCCTCTAAAAAAACACAAAAATGTCAATAAGCTAGATCACTAGAATAATATTAATTTTATTTACACTAAGCTGTTGTAAGTGAAGTCTATAAAACGAATGCCTATGGCCTTCATTGTTTGTATTAAATTATCAATTATTATTACCTGTTCTTGAAAATGTATATTTATATGCGTCGATGTAAGATAAGTCATCGTTTTCCTTATTCTTGGATAGGTGTTGATAACACTGGTTGATTATTTTTAAATCACTTTGCAAAGCGTCCATTTCTGGTAAATAAGGAAGTTGACTGAAGCAAATCCAACTGCAATATAATAAAAACAAATGTCTGTATAACACCATTGACTTATTTTAATTACCATTTACACAAAAATCTCGCTCTGCAGTGAGCAATTTTGTTTTAATTTGGTTAGATTGTGGCTATACCTACTACCTAGGAATCTAATTAACCTTAAACCAAACTTTTGATTTGATAAAGACCTACATAATCTATACTGAGCATGTGATATCATAATATGTAGGTACTTACATTTCAGATTATGTCGTTCTGGTACAAGATCAAAAGTGTAAACATTTAGCTGAATCGTTGCTATCGATTCAAACCCTTATTTTCTGCAGCAAAACATATATTGTTCTTTTTGAATTACTTGAAAGATCTCGAAACTTAGGGTTATATTTTTTTAATATTTAAATCTATAAATCACCATTTTCAACTTTCATCTATATAGGAATACAATTAAAGGTACCTAGGTATGTCGTAATCATAAACCACTGCAGGGTGATTCTGATGAAATATGTCGTGATAAAAAAAACAAATAACGAACTTGATAATCAATAAATTGTTTTCTACCCACATATAAGGCTCAACAATTATGTGATATTTCTGATCTTTTTGGATAAACTTACTTTTTGTTAAAAAAACTTGACGGAGGTAAGTACTCCCAGTGGACATTTGGATGTGGACATGAAATAGCTACAAATTTTGACACACAGTTGGGCCACAGATGTACCAGATACCAGCCCAATAGAGCACCCAAGTCGTGGCCGATCACGTGACATTTATTTTGGTCGTCCACTCCTAGCATTGACAAAAACACGGCTAGCTCGTTGACCAGATTTTCAACTCGATAACTTTTGCGTGCTGATGGTTTATCAGAGTCACCAAAACCTTTAAGGTCTACAGCAATTACACTGAAATACAATAACACAGGATTAAACATATACATACTTATTGGTTGATGTCTTTCATTTTGAACTTTGATTAGGTACTATAAAAGTGGACTATATAATATTATTTAATAATACACATTTCCGTGTTGGTGGTTTTAACTAAAATACTCTATTATACCTAATCTTCATCCTTTTCAGAATTTTGAAATGTTGGAATAATATAAACTAATTAAAATTTAGGTGACCACGCATGTATATAATAATAGTATAGGACATAGGTAATAACAATTAAAACTAAAAAAATAATAAAAACCGTTCATATTACATTTTTAGATATCTAGTACAATATTATTTTAAAAACACTAAATTTAATTTTGTACGGTTATGGGTTACATTCGCCGTATTATCTTGAGCTCTAGACGTTTAGGTACATCGCACATTGACCTAAAATCCAGCACGAACGGGTACAAATAGACACTAGTGCACAGGCACACTATGTTTAAACACATAGGTTGAATAAAAGGTATTTTATCATTTCACCTGGTAAATCAGTCTAATCAAAGAACTTTTGGGTAAACATAAAACATATATAATATTAGACACTGTATATCTTTATTACATTTATTATTCATTATTTATCATTTATCACTTTATTATCATCTTTATTTCATTGTATCAATGTAATAAAATATATGACTACCGATTTCTTTATTCATTCATCCACGTAGACTCAGTATGACAATATCTCAGTTTAATTCGTTTGTCTTAGGGGGATTCGATACCGTGATTTTCTGTTTTTGTCTAACATACGTGTGACATAGTATTTTAGACGTGTTTTTTGCCAAACATTCCAATTGATCTATTGAAGCGATAAGATTTCTAAAAACAGATTTAAATTTGTCGTCAAGTCTACTTGAAATCGACTTCCCCACATTTTTTATTGTTTGATTTTAACTTCTCCAATAATTGAAATACCAGAATTTTTAAATACTTTTTTAGAATATAAAATTTTTAAGAATTTGGGGGATAATATCAAAAATGTGGGGAAGTCGATTTCAAGAAGATTTGACGACAAATTCAAATTTGTTTTCAGAATTCTTATCGCTTGAAGCGAATTTAGAATAAATAAATACGAGAGCAACATTTTTTGTTGTACCTACGCTAAATGTAACTGTAACATTACATTAATACATTTAAAACAAATTTAATGAATTTAATCTTGACTGTAATATTAGGAAATATTTATATGACATCTGTCCACATTATGACGGAAAAAAATAACATTTAATAATAAATTAAATAAAATACGATTTTTGGATTAAGTAGATTTAGTATTTTTGTAACGGCTAATGACCCAATGATTTAATATAATATTACCTATGTACTAAAGAAAATATTTTTAAATTAATTGCAAAAAAAATAATTTTCATAAGGAAACAATAAATTATTTTAAAGCACATACATAGCAATTTATTGAAAGAGCTATTTCAATATTATTGATTTATAACTGAACGTATCTTATTTAAAACCTATATTTTACAGTAACATTTATGCTTTTATAATACATTATTAATACAAAATACATTAATTTATCATTGCCTACAGCTAGTAGGTATTGAGGGATTACAATGTATGTTTAAGATATTTACCTTAACTCATATTAATAGCGCTATTTACTTATATTTTAAAATCAGTGGTTCAACTTGGCATAATAATATAAGCACATGTATCCACTGGAGAGTTGGCATTAAACTGCATTCTAGTGGTGACGTCGTAAGTCATAACCGGCCTTCTTACGACCGATCACGATCGGTAGAGCGCAATGCCGTTACTATCTCGGCCCTAAACGCCCGTCTGTCCATTTACCACAGTTGTAGATATACAACCGTGCCGTTTACCCATTTTCAATTATTGTATCATACTGTGTTGTTAATAATGTTAAAATTCAAGAAAAGTCCAACGGCATTTTATGTACTATGATTCATCTGAAGCTTGTGAACTATAATGACGACGGAAAATCACATATTATACAAATGGGTAAACAACATACTATAGCCTAGGGTAGATTCGCAAAATATACTTATTTTAATTTTTAATCTATTTCCGCTACCTATGCGAACTAATTATTCACAGTTCACAACATATTCTATATGGTACATCTGTAATTCGTTATTGATGTAAGTTGATAAACAATCATAGAAGTTATAAACATCAAGGATTGGGGGCAAAACCCTTCTAGCCCCCGCCAAATTGCGGATAAGATAACGATTACATCACATTTCAACCTTTTATTCCTTTCCAATGTTTTGATTGCGGCCCGAAGATATTCCCTTAACCAATGTCTTTAATATTGTTTCACTTAAACCACAAATTTATTTATTTTTCGAAGAAGTATCATAACCAAATATAATAACTATTAGTATGTAATAATATCAATTTTAAGGATATATATTTCTAGGATATTGTTTCAAAGACAGATGAAATAAATTAAAAAACCATAGTAACAGTTTTATTTTATAATCATTTAAAATTCAAATAATGACAAAATACTGAAAAATTACAAAAATTAGCGAATTATTTTGAGTTAAGAGGACGTGATACCCGCATGTGTTGTCTCTGCCTTACAAGGGCGTAACATACCAAATTTTACGCTCAGCAGAACATGCACATACGTCCTCTCAAGAATTCATAAAAATGTTTCTTTTAGCTACAAGCAAATCAAATTAAATTTTTATGAGCGTTTGAAATTCAAATGTTTACAAAATTTGGTATTCACTCGAGTTCTCAAAAAAAATTTACAAAAAAGTCTTATTTACCACCATAGCATAATACACAGAGTCAATCAATTGTTGGGCATTTTTAATAGATATAAAATAAATTGTTAAATAAGACAAAACGTCGATAATCATAGTTTCAGTTTTTTGACTGATTGATTTGGAACTTTGTTAAACGTCTGCCATAATCGACGTATGGTGTATCATCAATCATCGTGTATCATCGTCCATCGATTATTACCATGTTTATATTACGACCCGAAGAGGATCTATAGATGACCAGGTGTCTAGGTTAAACACTCGAGTGTTCTCAATGTTGACTAAATTTGAGACTAACTACAATTCATTATAACCTAATTATATTAAAAACTGTTTAGAATAAAATAATGTAAATTGTTTACTCGGGTAAAACCCTAACTCAACTAAAATCCTGCGTACTTTACTGAATGTTTGACTTACCTATTTGCTCAATATAATAGGTACATATTAATGGCTTAATTCATTTATGCAAATCTATCTATCCTCTTGGGTAATACCCTGGATATTCCAAAATGTTAAAATAAAATACATTTTTACTATTCATTCAAAATTATTAGTATACTAAACCACTGAATAATTGTATTTTTACGCTGTCTTGTTGACATCAATTAATTATTACTAAAACAATTTATTTAATTATAAGTTATAAGTTTATAATAACATAAGTAATTTCTTAAAAGAATATTATTATATTATTATTATAATTAATGGAAAAATAATTAACTAGGTTAGGTATGCTTAAATTTATTGAAATCAACTGTCATATTGATTTATTATATAGTTTATAGTTTATACCGTTCGTCGGTAGTCACTTAGAGGCCAAATTTTGATTACCTAGTATAAATTATAAGCCTAAATTATATTATTAATGCACATTTCATAAAGAACTTAAAAATTTTTATAAATATACCTATACATATTAATATACATATTAATTATACTAAATTGAACACATCGAACATAATACAATATTTTTAATAAACACGAAATTATCAAGAATAGGCACCTCACAATTATAGAGATACCTAGATCTTTAGATATCTCATAAAGTAATAGGTATATAATTTCATTTTAATAAAATGTTTTTTTCTCCTATATATAATTAATTAGGAAACATGTTATCTGTTAGTATATAGTAAATAGATTATAGTAAATAGTAATTATTAAATAGATATCAGTATATAGATCTCCTAGTGGTAATATTGATACTTTTACAAATAGTCTAAATAACTATCTAGAACAACTTAACAATAATTAATGTTATATAATAGCTGGTGATACCAATATTAATATTTACGATCAAAATATATCTAGTGATTATCTTAATACAATGGCAAGTCATAAATTTAAATCCTGTATTAACGAATTTACTCGCGTGACCAATAACACTAAATCTTGTATTGATCATATTTTTATTCGAAATATTGATGTTCTTACTACACAAGCTTTTATCCTGAAATGTAAAATTACAGATCACTGTGCAACATTATTAAGCTTTAAAATTTCCTTTTAAATGTAACGAAAGTAAAAAAAATT
>NC_042495.1:35181370-35210068 GCF_005508785.2 Acyrthosiphon pisum | reverse complement strand
TAATAAGAAAAGCCAAAAAATTACATTATCAAAATTTACTACGTAAATATCAAAGTAATCCAAAGCAAATGTGGAAAATGATCAATGAAATAGCTGGCAAGACAAATAAAAATAAGATAATCATTGATAAAATTAAACAAAATAACGTAACAATTATAAATGATGAAATCAGTATTGCAAACGAATTTAATAACTTTTTTATAAACGTGGGTAAGAATGTTGAAACTAATATTTTAAATATGGATAAGAAGAATCTAAGTTGGGATACCCTAAATAAAAACTGTCATGTTAATGATTCAATTTTTTTCTCCTATTACTCAAGACGAAATCGAAAAACATATTCTTAAAATTACACCTAATGTATCCTTTTATGAATGCAATATTACAAATTTTATATTGAAAAATACTGATCGTAGTATCTCTTATCCTCTAATGCTACTGTATAATATGTCTTTATCTACTGGAATCTACCCATCATGCCTTAAAAAATGCATTGTTATACCTATTTTTAAATCAGGTGATAAATTAAATTGCTGTAATTATAGACCTATTTCTTTATCATTATCGTTATCAAACATTTTTGAAAAATCCATTAAATCCAGAATTATAAACTAATTATATCCTAAGACTTAGCCGTAAATTCTTTTTTGTATTTAATGATTTGCGATCCATATTCAATAAACAGCAATTGAGAGTTATATATGTATCTTTTGTGCAATCAGTAATTTCATACGGGATAGAGATATGGGGAGGGACTTACAATATCCATTTAAACAAAGTTAGAGTTATCATGAATAAGATTATTAAATTTATTTTAAGTTTGTCTAATTATACAAATACCGATTATTTATATGAGAAATTTAATGTACTCAGTTTCGATAGATTGCTTACCAAATGTACCCTACTATTAGCTTTTAAACATTAAAAATATTTTAAAAATTGTTATCATAACTATAATACAAGGCTAAAAAAAAATATTAATATAATAGCACCAATTTGCCATAAGCATTTTGGTAGCAAGAGTTGCCTAAATCGAGCGATAACTCTTTGTAGAAATTTGGAAATAAATATTAATAATTATCCTAACTTTATTCATTTTAAGCGTTATGTATTATCCATTGTATAAATTGTTGTTCTATCATTTATTTATGTATTTTATCTATTCATTTTGTTTTATTTTCACATAGTAATGATATTAGACGTCACACAATTAGCACCTGTCAATTTATGATCACCTCATCATAATTTTGTTTATTTTATATTGAATTTAGTTTTAACTTTACTCTGTAATGATAAACCTTACATATCTATTTTATTGATACCTACTACATATTAATAGTATTTAAATATAATGACTAAATTAAGAACCTCTCACCTTCACCACAAGCTTCGCTTATAGGAGGTGAGCAAACAAACTAATTACTGTATTATTTATTGTAACTTTTATTTTATCATTTTGTTTGCAAATATACATTATTATTATTATTAAAATAGTCTATAGTATAGAAATGACCTTGTAATATACAAATGTTTGTACCTACCTACATAACAAAAAGTATACTGTAGTCGTAATTTATAAATTAATAAGGCTATTAAATAATCTATTTATAGTAACTAATTAATAAGACGCGCACTGCGCCCCTAATAACAGATTACAGCTTCAGTAGATAAAATAGTATATCAGGTAAAAGTACTGTCGATATGTATATTTTAAGGGGATTGAAAGCGCTGATTTTCTGTCTATGTCTAGCATACGTGGAACATAGGAATTTAGACGTGTTTTCATTCCAACGTACCGATTGATCTATTGAAGCGATAAGAATTTTAAAAACAGATTTGAATTCATCGTCATGTCTACTTGAGATTGAATTCCTTATATTTTTGATTTTATCCCCCTAAATCTTAAATAAAATTGTACTATAAAGGAAATGAAATATTTTTAAATTGTTAGAGTAAGTAAAATTAAAAAATCTGGGTTGGTCGATCCCAAGTAGACTTCACGACAAATTCAAATCTGTTTTTAGAATTCTTAACGCTTCACTAGATCAATCGGTAAGTTGGAATGAAAACACGTCTAAATTCTTCTCTTTCACGTGTGTTAGACAAGTATAGAAAATCACCGCTCCCATATCCCCTCAAGTCATGTTTAAAAAAATGCCTCCAGAGTCCAGATAAAAATTATTTATTAGTTACTTACCGAAAATGTTTTGACAAGGTGGGAATTTGATGATGCCAACTAATCCAACATGATGGAAATCCGTGTAGCAAAATAACAATCATGCCTTTGGGGTCACCACATTCAACGTAATGAAATTTAACACCCTAAAAATATAAAATAGTCATTAGTCGTGATAATTGTATCTGCAGTGATTGGGATTAAAGAAATTTCAGGATATAAAAATATCTGAAAAAAAATTCAAAAATAATATTTTTATTAGAGACAAAACGTGATTTAAATTATTTGATTTGCACAAATTACAAAACGTATATAAACACAGTGTTAAAACTGATTTCTTAAAATTTGAATATGACTGCATAAAAAAAATTATATTGTATATGATAGCAGACAAAATAGGTAAAAAGGCAACCAAACAACCCGTTGTATCTTGGAAAATAACTACACATCTTGACTTAAAAACTTCTAATAAAATACATAAACCTAAATTACCCATTTAAAATATTCAACAAGAATAGAGACTAGTAAAAATAACAAACCGAGAGAAATAAAATCAACCACCCTCCCATGGGAACATAACGTATCCCTCCCACGTAGATAGTAAGCCATAATCAACAGATTAAGAATTGGTCACACACTCACACCTTATACACTAACAAACATCTAATGAACAAAAATGAACAACGCAAATGCACATTACTGAAGGTAGTTAAGCCGAATGCCTCCTGACGAAGGACTCCAGGGGTAGACTGATGCTCCCCTACAATCTATGTGAAATACTAGCACCAAACCCAGAGACGACATCAATTGTTCTTCAACTCCTCAAAGAGATGAACCTCGTCCAGAAAATTGTACATATTATATACACATGGATTATATTATATGTAATTAAAACAACATAAGCATTTCATGTATCATACTTAACATTTTTTGTATAAATCGTTAAAATATAATTTACATCAGAAACGTCAATAACCTTAGCAGCTGAGGTGTATATATAAATATATATAAAAAAATATATATCATATCATATAAAAAATATACCATTTTTACATTTCGGAACGCAGATAAAATATGACACCAGCAAATAGCCAAAGCCGGTGCATTAACATTTTGTTGTGATAGATGATGATAAAAACAAATGTTTTAAAATAATTAATAATATATTTCAATTTAATGGTTGATCAATATTAATAGTATTATCAGCATGTAGTAGGTGTAGCACTTATAATAGTACTTTTATTAATTTATATCTATCACTTTATCAGTAATTTTGATAATATACTAGCTGATCCCGTTCACTTCGTTGAAAAAAAATACCAATTCTAATATTCTATATGATTCAAACTTTTTTTTTTTTTTTAATTTTTTCCGTTTGAACCGACAGCAGAGGAGGATCTGTGTGAACACTACTACTCCTAATATGATTCAAACTTTGTTCAATTCGTTATTCAATATTCGGTGTAATACACCATTAAAACTTAAAAATGTTCATTATTATGATTATTTTATGGATGCTTTTACCTCATCTGCCCAAGTAACTAATGGCAACCATATAAAATACTA
Organism: Acyrthosiphon pisum; assembly: GCF_005508785.2. NCBI lineage: Eukaryota > Metazoa > Arthropoda > Insecta > Hemiptera > Aphididae > Acyrthosiphon > Acyrthosiphon pisum. Next base: position 35,206,326 of record NC_042495.1, on the reverse strand, counting down.
TTTTCTACTAATTATTTCTCCTACTCCTATACCCAACAACCATAATATAATATATTTATAATATAAACAAAAATCTCAAAATTCCTGTTTGAGCACCTCTCCGGGTTGGACCTACCATGTCCAATTGTGAATCAAAACTATTCAGGGACTCATTCAAAAAAACACAACAAATTTCATCAAAATCGATTCAGCAGTTTAGAAGGAGTTCGATGGCATACAGACAAACATTCATTTTTATATATTATATAGTCATATAGATATATAAAAATATGCTTTCGGAATTGTAGGTACCTATACATTTGAACGAAAAATAAAATATCGAATAAATCAATGTTTACGGTTACTGTTGCAATAAGGTACTTGGGTACTTATCAAAAAGTACGCTCTAATATACTGTAAAAAAAAAAATAAACGAGTATCTATTATATTGTCCAAATAATACCATTAATTTTATATAATATCTTCACAGTTCACATTTAGTCATCCGGACCACAACTCTCGTTGCAAATTTAAAACTATTATTGAAATCACAAGTTTGCTGTGTGCCTAAACCACAGTATATGGGTACGATATGTACCTATATCTACCAACTGCTGAACTACTGAACACATAAGGAACAATATTTCATCAGTACTAAATGTTATAAATAAATGTTATACTTATAAGTAGGAAATATCGAAGTAATACATAACACGCTGACACATCAATATAATATTATTATGATATTACACATAATATTATCAATAATCAATAGATATTATATTTGGTAATTTATATTATTAATTTACGAAAACTGTAAAAGTTTAGTTTGATTTATACTTAACCCTCCCCCCTCTATTTCGTAATCCTGGCTATGCCACTAACCACGACTATATACATATTTTATATAATAAAGTTTAACACCCTCAAAGATATCGACTATATAATTGAGCATATATGTACCATGTACGTTATATATTATTGTATCTAATATCTATACTACATAGTACATATACTGTATACATTATACATATAATATTACATACTACGAAGTACTAACCTTCACATCCATTCCAAAAGAGAAGCCACCGAGCAGTTACCAGTTTTATTCCGGCAGTACATTCCTCCCACAAAATAGCATAGGTAATAGTGACCCGAGTAAAGGGAAAATAGTGCGCAGAACACCATCTTCTCCTATAGAATGTAGTACAGCTCTCTTGTTGAAAACTTTTATTTTATTTTAACTATCAGTATTGGTAAAAGGTCACTTTGTACGGTCAGTCATAACTTTAGATTGCAGAACAAGGACACTTTGTACTATAATATACATAAAGTATACCTAATATATTTAATGCAAACAAGTCTGAAGTAATGAACAGACCATTTTATTAATCTTAAATATTATTTGGTAAATCTAAGTATCTTATAGATTCCAAATAGGAGGGGATTGTTGGTTATTACCTATCAAAAATAATTTTTATTTGTCATTTTGACATATTTATATTGTATACATTTTTAATTAACTTGTTGACATGACTTTTGATAATAATATAATACAATTATAATTTATTAGCATATTTGATTATTTTGATAATTATTTCAAGATTTTTAGGTTATCAAGTTCCTAAATTAATTTATAAATATATTATAGCACCAAATACTATTTGGATGTTATCTAACCAGTAAATTAAAAAAAAAATTGAATACTTTGACTGTTGTTAATACTATATTTTAGAACATTTGTAATTTACTTTTTATTTAATTTTTAATTTTTACATTTTAATAATTGACATTATATAATATACTTACTACTTAGGTATATAACTTATATTTACAATATAATATAATATGCTTTAGGTATGTATAATGTATATAATAGTACAAAGTGTCCGTGTTTTGACCTTTTAATGCTTGACCGTACAAAATGACCTAGAACCATCATTATTATAAGGACTAATACTCATTATTTCCCATAAGTACACTATTTTTTACATGTTAATAAATAATGGTTTCTCAACAATTCTCAGAAGCAAGGTTTGAAAAGCAAATAAAATTGAAAAAAATCTAACAATCGAATTTTGTCCTAAACGCCTAAGGTAGATGGTTTCAGAAAAACAGCCCAAACACTCCAAACCAAATACCAAATACCAGTTACTACTAGAAGTACCAAAGTATAATTCTGATAATATATTATTATTTGAAAACGCCACTGGTTACTGTTTATCTATATCGATTAGTCACAGACAAAACCAACAAGATCCTAATGTAGAAAATATAGTCTTAAGAATATTTCTTACAATATTCCTGTAAAGACTACCTGCAGTTGTGAAAGGTTCAATAAACTTAAAATCATTCAATTTAAAAATATTTTCAAATTACTCGAGATCGACTATTGGACAAACGAACTTAACGAGCATGCAAATTATATCCTACAACGAACGTGAATTGTTAAAAACTTTTGATATAATGAAATTATTGCCACACTTAAAGTGAGGAAAAAAACTTTCAAAGTAGGTACACCTATACAATTTTATATTTATATTCCTATAAGTTATTATTATAAGTACATATTGAACTTAGAAATATTGCGAGTAACATATAGGAGTAGATAAGAAGTTGAAAGTCGATGATAAAAAAAAAACGCGGTATTAAGAAATATTTACAATTGTTGAGGCACATATCAAAAAAATCGCTGGATCTAAAAATAATCGTTTATGAATAAGTAGAGGTATAAGGTATTAAGCTAGGTATATTATTATACTGTGTAATGACTTATGAGTTATGACTAGGGCGCAGATTTAAATACATATTGCATTTTTTCTGAATGTCCCAATACATTGCTTTCCAAGCATAACATTTGTTCCATACATCAAAGAATTTAAAAATGAACATTTTTTTTTTTATAATATTTATTTTACTTTATCGTATTAAATGTAATACGCACATGTATAGGTCCTATATATACCAGACTGGTTTGGCAAACGAAGATGTTGACAATATTGAGATAATGTTTTTATATGCAGATATTTGCCGATAACGAACAATTATTTAATTCTAATTACGTAAATTTAAATGATACAAATAGATTTTTTTGTTCAACATTATATTAAACACATCTTTTAAAGCAATTTTTTGAAATTTTGTTACATTATTAGTGCTTTAATTCGTATTTTTAAAGGCATTTTTCTTGTTTTTTTCGGAAATGAAAATACACATTATAGTTATGACCAGGACTCAGGACTACAGCATTTGCTTATTTTTATGGTTTGACATAAATCTAACAGAGTGCAATGGAAGTGTATGTCATGTTTCAATCATTATGAAATTTGAAAGTGCTTTTTATTCTTTTTTCAAAAATTTTTAAAAAAATTGCTTATTTCCAGTTTTTCTGTTTATTTTTGCTGTTTTGAATATCTCTGCTTAATTATGATTTATTATGACACGTGCCACTAACAAAACCTGAGAAATTTTAGTTAAATTTTTGTTTTTTTTTTTCTTGTCCGTGATAAAGCTAGAACTAAACATAATTTTTCTACTTTTTATCATATTTACTATAGTATTGAACACCGGTACTTATATTTGCTCACTTATCTATTATCTACTAACCGACCAAATGATTAATGAATACGTTTTTTTGGAGGTTATTCTTAAACAATTTTAAAATTATTTTTCGGAAAATCTATAAAGAAGTTTAAATTTTCTAAAAAATTCAAAAAGACTAAAAGTTTTTGATTTGTTTAAAGGCGAATTTTGTTTATGTTTTTAAGTATACAAATTTAAACGGTATAATATAGAAAAAACTTGTGTTGATAGTTTTTGTCGTGCTTTTTTTTCGCTTATTTTAATATTTTTTAGTTTTATTTGAGTGCTTATAATGAAATATTTAATAATGCCTTTTTCAGCGATAATTTTGATGATTACCTATAAGTGCTAAAAGTCCTGAACCCTGGTTATCACTTATATATAATTAGAGGACATAAGTATATTAGTTAAGTATAATATTATATTATATTGCAGTAACATGGAACCTTGACTTTGACGTACGAGTGGGTACCGTAAACCGTAGTGGACAAACACGGTGGCGGACGGTCTCTGGGCGCCCGGCGGCCGGCCTTATTACCACCGACAGTGGCGACGGTGGTAGCAGTGGCGACTGTGTCATCGTCAGCGACCCCGGCACCGGACTCTCTGTCGTCGCCGTCGACGTCATCCCCTCGACCACCGCCGTTCGACCAGAGCGGGGTGACAGCCCGAACGGCCGCATTCTTGACGATGATCCACGAGCCCCAGACTACGGACAAAGCCAACATTTTTATCGACTCGGCTGCCGATATGGACACCACGTTGTCTCGGCCTCCGACCAGCACGGCCATCGCGGTGGACTTGAGCTAGATGTGGCCGGCCGAGTTTATTATTATACGATGACGTGTAGTTAGTAGAGTTCGAAGGTGAGCACCGATAATGCCTACAGGACGAAATGGCACGCCGTTCTCATAGAATACGCCGGGACGGTATAAAATGACTAAAAGCTAAAACCAAACCGATAACTGTAAAAAATTATAATATATTGTGTACACGAGATAATGTCTGTGACGAAAAACGCGTTTTTGTCACACAGCACTCGAAACTATTTAATAAATAAAAGAATACATTATTAATAATTATGTGTATGACGATATTATTTTGTTATTATCCTATCGTAGTTCGGCGCCACACTGACCACGCGCACAGGTAATTTATACTTGACGGAAAAAATTATATGAACGATCGGCTGAGTGGCGTGACGGTAACTGAGCAGTGAACAGTGATCGGTGTGGACGGGGACGAGCCAGACGGTGTGGAATGATGCCGCAGACAACCGGACAACAAGGTAAGCCATCGTCGGTTCAGGCGGTTCAGCACTTTTGGTCTCGGTCACGCCGCGTATGTGCGAGTGCGAGTGCGAGATAACGGCTGAGAGTGTGAGCCGGGTGGACTTTGACTTTCGTGAGACGGCGTACGATTACAATAATATTATATTATATCTACCTATAATATTATATCATATTATATTATTATATTTATTGTTATTACTGTTATTATTGTAATTTTAATCAACAATTATGAAAACTGATTTGAATAGGTAATAATATTTCACAACGAAATATATTATATGATCATAATAGTATTATAATAATATGTAACTAATGGTAACCCTAAAAATAAACAAAAAGGAATATTTCTTTTCCGTGAGCACCTACCTATATTAATGCGTGATCTGTTCTTCATCTATCTATTGGGGTTAAAAAATACACTATAAAGTATAAACTCCGTCCAGGTCTCAATTGATCTATTATTGATATAACTTCAAATTTTAAGATATAATTTGTTTATTTGAAGCCTCAACTTCCGACTGCCGAGGCCCAGAGTAACAAATGGTAACCATTTATATAATTACTAGCTGAATATGTACACTTCGTTGCCCGTTAAATGTACCAACTCTATATGACTCAAACTTTGTTCAATTCGCTATTTAATATTCGGTGTATGGTGTTTAAAATTAATCTTAACTTTTCCGTTGCCCGGAATAAAAATTCTGATTCACAGCAGTATATTATCAGGTAGGCAATCTACCTGCGGTAGATCGCCGACCACTAGTTTGTACGTAAGGGAATTATTATTAACTCTAAAGTACCAAAGTTATATCAAGTTTGTCGTATTCTACATTTCTACCTATGGTGGATTAATATAATCAATTAATACAAAATCCTAACCTAACCTGTTGCGTCGCTGTTGTATTTTTGACATCCAGATTTCCTACTTTCTGGTGGATTTTCCTAAAATGTTGTTTGATAATAACCTTCTCCGTGATATAGTATTTCGTTTAAAAAAAATCAAGAAGATCTGATAAGTAGTTCCAGAGTTAACACTGTACAAAGGTTTTCAATGAGACAAGCTGTTGTGCGATATAATTACGTGATAGTCGGCCTATATTCTGTCGTCTTGGTCGTGGCTTTTTTTACACCTAAATACATACAATTGAAATTGAATAAAAATCAATCTCATTTAATCTCAATCCAATTAATATTTATTTAGAAAATAGAATTGTTGTTGTCATATTATGTATGTGCTGCTGTACGATATATTTACTGCGCAATGCGATAAGGAGAAATCGAATGTGGCGCACGATTTGATGTAAAACTGTAGAAAAAAAACGAAAAAAAAAAACAAATGAATTAATTTCCATGGTTTACACTTAAATATATACAGAAATAAATATCTCCATGTCGCCAGGTGTGCACTTAAAAGGCCATAACTCCGGAACCACTTATCGCACAGCATACAAACTTCACAGAAACCATCTACATATCAATCTTAATATATGCCCTGAAATTTTTATCGAAATTGGTTTGGTGGATCTTGAGTTATAAAATGTATTCAAAATGTACAATCATTTTTATATACATAGATATATACAATAAAAAAACTAATTTCAACTAAATTTACTGTTACAATTAAAATCCGTAAACTGTAACTAATGGCAACCATTTACAAACAAAATACAATTATCTATTTCCATTGTGAATCTCTAAACCCATGTGGTGAGAACTAAGAGCTGCACCTCAGTAAAATGTGAATTTTTGAAAATAAAGATGCTATAATTAAAATGCTTTAATAGCAGCTCAAAAATATTAAAGAATACATACCTAGACACGGTTATTTTTTGTATGCATTTAAAGTTCAAATTTCGACAAAATTCATCGAAATCATGAAAATTGGAGAGTTTTTCTACATTTGAAAGAAAAAAGTTTACCAGAAAAATAAATAAATTTTTTATGAGTGCTTGAAGTTAGACAGTGGATATTTACTTGTAAATTACCAAATTCTCATACAACGATTTTCTTATTTTGTTGTTATTCAATAGCTAATAAGTAATAACAGTAAAAGTATTTGAAATTTTGATCAAATGTTTATTCATTATACACACAATTTATAGCATACAATTAATATACATAAAACGATTAAATAGCATCTGGCGATGGCAAAATTTGCTGCATCGCCTTACAACATACAAAATATATTATATCAGTCTAGTTTGTTGATCCTATTCGCGGCCCGGTGTCGCACGCACCCACCGGCCTTTGTTCCCGACTGCTGCTTGACCTGGAAGAGCTCAGTCGTTTGGAGAAAAGTTCAGATTTCAACGAAATTACTAATTAAAACCAAGAATAATGATTTTAGTTATTTTGTTGTAATTAAAAAATAATATTCGTAGGTACCTAGGTATATATAAAACATTTATACAGTATATTATTATATTTTATACACACAAATACACAATGACATTTTCAAATGTAATTTTTTTGAAAAAAATGAAGTTATCCTACTGTTGTACAAATGCTAATATAAATCAAAGTACTTTATCACAATAATATTATCAAATATAGGTATAGGTACCTACTTAGTATTATTATAGGCTAACAGACGACAGACCGTATATTCGCTCAGAATCGTTTTTCGTATACAATGATTTTATAACATTATTGAATTCAAATTTAACACAATATCCATTTCAGTGTGTCTCTAGACACCTAAAGTACCTACAGAAAACTAGGAGAGCGTGACCCATTTACCCGCTTTTTTAATTAGTAAATTAACAACTTAAGATGAACCTTGTATTACATTTCCAAGCCCTTTTACTATTTTTTTTATTGACATTTAAAGAAAAAATAAAGATAGTTTAACTTCTTGATAAGCTTATATTTACCTATAATATATGTAGTGTAGGTATATTAAAATGCTAACAAATAGTCGAGTACTATTTTTTAGTTTTTTGGTAATTATTTTTAAAAGTACTACGAATTTTTAATTTAGATTTCTCAATAGTACAAACTATACCTATCCAATTTTCGGTACTGGTTTCCCAAGCGTGTGAAAACTTATAGCCCCGCCACTCAAATTTGTTATCTCGCTGCCATCCGTAACAATAAATATATCGGAAAAACGTACCGAAAAATAAAAAATAATTACAAATACATATATATTATATAATAATATAATCGATAGAAGGTCGGGCACTTGCCTTGGCATAAATATTTTAAATTAATTTTAATAATATATGAAATAATAATATAAATAATATAAATCGAATAACGACGAACAAAAACGTACTCGACTGACGGGGGACGATGGTTATTATTTAACCGTTTGATGTTGGATCGGTTTGATTATTGATTTTTAAATAAACCATATTATATGATAAATCATAAATACCTATGGTACTTTTAATAATGGTAAATTTTTCCAAAAATAATCGAATTATTAATGTAATATAGATATTTATTATCATGGATGGCGGCGATAGAACAATTCTAAGTGGCGGGGCTATACAGTTTTCACACACCAGTGCGGGGATTTCACAAGGCTACAACTAACCAGTACCCAATTTTCTATAAGAAATATCCACCAAAGTTGATAATCAGAGCAATTTTTCTTCTAAAAAAAAATTTCTTTGGACACAAAAAATAAAAATAAAAATAGAAACACACATCGTTGTAAAATCAATACACGAGTGCAATTATCATCGTTTCGCTCAGAATCTAAAAGTATAACGTGGGTCCTTAATTTGTCCTGCAGGGTTTGCCAATAATCCTTGTCTTGCTACCGACCAAGTGGTAATATGATGTATTATGTATAGTATATTATACCACCATCCACCGGATAACGGTAAAATACAATGTTATAACTTATTAACACGGGACGTCGTCACGCCATTGCGAAAGCAGCATCTGCTTTATAGCAGCTGGTACGTCGGTATTTCATAAAAAGCACCAAACACGAGAAAGGAACAGACGGACGGACGGTTTTTGAACATCATTGACAAGTGTGCATACGTATAGGCCACAGGGCACACTGAGCACAGTGTGAAGGTGAATCTTTCAACCATGACGTAAATAATATTATATACATCGTGCTTTCAACCTTAGATCGTATAATATCCAGCGCGACGGTAGTGGCGCGAAGCTAAGAAAAAAAAAATCGAATATAGCCGCTGACGTATATTAACAGGAGCCAGAATTGTAGGTACAGTTGAAAAACCATGCTATTTTGAGCTAATCCATCGGCCCACTCTACAGGGCAAACAGCTGAACTTATGAGGTATATCAATCGATCGAAAATATATTGGCAACGAGGAAACTCGCAAGAAGATTGGTTGGATGACTTAAAAGTTACAACCAAAAATGTTCAAGTACTTTTAAGGCCAATTTTTCGTATGTGACTATTTTCGTTGTTGTGGCGGCAATAACGACATACGACGAGTGACGACGACGCCGGACCCACGGACGATTGCGGCGATTGCGACGGCACGGTTTTGCAGGGACAAATTATTTCGTGAGTCGTGACTTGCCCTCAACGGTTGTTAACTCTCGTTGCAAATTTAAAACTATTATTGAAATCACAAGTTTGCTGTGTGCATAAACCGCGTACGTATAGTGTATAGTGCGTACTGATTATTACATTTGGCGTTTGCCATTTCACCATTGTAATTATTATTATATACAGATATACTATATACCTAACTATAATAATATATAAAATAATTGTTTTATAATAATGGCTTTAATTAATAAAAAGAATAAGAAAAAAAGGAAAATTAAGTATCATAATTATCCTTAAGGAGCGTCGTTGTTCAAAAAAAATGTATAAAACAGGTATGTTTAAAAAGAAAGTTGATATAATAATAAGTATATATAGGTTAAATAAAAGTATACAAAAAAAAAAATTTAAGTATAAAAATAAGGCTCTAAAAGTTGTGATATAATTTTATAGCTAGGTCTATATAGATATAATATATGTTAAAATAGTGTGCTAAAAATTAAACTTAGCTTGGTGATTTAAGTTAAAAATTTAAAAATATATTAGCATACTCAGTTTACCTACCTAATACTTAGTGTACCTATTACAAATCAAGTGTTTTAAAGTCGCCAAAAGCTAAGTTAAATTTTGTATTGCACTATTTTGACAAATAATATCTATATAGTTCGAAGGCTTAGCGATAAAATGATATCTCAATTTTTATATAGAGCTGTTTTCTTTTATACTTGGCGATTTTACTTGAGGGTTGTTGTTGAGATTCAGCATGACGCTAGTGACAAAAGTTAGTAAAAAAAAAGCAATTCTGTGCAGGCACAGGTCATAGAAGTGAAACTTCCGCTTTGTCATTCAATACAATAATATAAGTAGGTATTAAAAAATTATATTTACAAATAATTACATTAGGATCGTCAAGTCAGGTTTAGATTTTAGATTAAATAAAAAATAATAATACAAATAAATAATAAAAAACAATAATATAACTATTATAAAATTATATTTATTGGTTGCCGGGCAACGAAGCATAGGTACACGGGATCATTTGTTTTAAAGCTATTATAATAATACTTATTGGTTGCCACTGTTTTAAAATTGTTGTTATGGTAACCGTTATAAATTGTGACGGATTTTCGTTTAATGACTCGTGTGTCGCGGCCTTGAAAATTTACTCCCATCGCGCGTATAAAAGTTTCACTTCAAAAAAGTAAAAAAAAAAAGAGTAGTCACTAACGTATATTAACGGGGGCCAGAGTTGTACCATTGAAAACCGTGCTAATTTGTGCTAATCCATCGCAGTGTTGTAAAGGAACGATTCCTAGAATTGATTCCTTTTTAGAGGAACTAATGAAGGAATAAATTCCATTCTTTTTTAAAGGAATAGGAACGCGAATTAATTCCTAGGAATTGGAACGTAAATATTATAATTCTTTTGTTCTTCTCGGAAAAGTATAAAAAAAACATTTGGGGAGAAAAATTTTGTTTTTTTGTTTACTTATCATGTTATTAATCTATTAAAAAAATTATAGACAAAGCTATCAATATTTTTATACACATATGACTTTGTTCTGTTTAGTAATAATAACTAGTACATTTATAAATTTATAATAACTAATAACTCATGAATCACGAGAAACGAGGAAAAGAACGAGTTCCTTTTTCATAGGAACTAGGAATTGGACGAGTTCTTTTTGACATTAAATGAACGAGGAACTGAACGAATTCCTATTTATACTAAAGGAACGAGGAATTGAACGGATTCCTATATATATAAGGAATTTTAACAACACTGATGTAAGGTATAAATCGATCAGAAATATTGTGGAGATGGGAACGGGGGAACTCGCAAGCAGTTTGATTGGATGGTTTAAAAGTTACAACCAAAAATGTTCAAGTACTTTTAATTCTGATTTTTCGTATACGACGAAAACATCGTAAAATATAATATTGTCCCCCCGATTCGCCACTTCATCCCATCACTTCCCCCACATCCCCCACTCCATCAATCCCACTAGTCACGTTGCTGCGGCAACATGTACAATTGAAGTACAATAATTATTATAGTGGCATATTAATGCAAATAATACGTTAAAATAAATGTAAAATATATAATCCGGCGCCGCATCAACGGTCGCGGCGTAGAGCTTAAAAAAAGAATAAAAATAAAGAGCTCGTGACGACGAGACGGCCAGCTCGTATTTTTTAACCTCTGTAATTTTACAAAAAATGGTCTGACCTCTCTGTAGCCTAAAGTTTAAACTAATGAACTGATTGACTTGAAATTTACACGGGTTGATCTGCAGTATGTTATGTAGATGATACTTTTATGAATTTCAAATTGATCGGAGGATTACAACTTAAGGAATATCGAATATGCAAAATTATTAGTATAGTTATTAATTGAAACGCTATTTTTTTCAACAGTGTATAATATTATGTTGTACCTACGCGTTGCCGCGTTTGTGCTGATTGCCCATAGCAACCCGACTATGATTTCGGGCTAAACAAAATATTTCCACCGTGCGTCGGTTACCATCGCTATTTAAACAGTGTGTGGTAATCGTCGTCACCACAGTAAAGTGACATTAAACTCTATGTTTGTAACTATTTCAGAGCAAGTTATGATCGATGGCGTTAGGTTTTAGACTTATTGCAGACATACACAAACATCACACATGTATACCTAGTTAATACAAATAAATATATATTTTTACAAAACAACTACTGACTTGGTCAGACCCAACTACAATGATCAATGACCTGATTATAAACGCAGTAGCTGGTCCCACTCACTTCGTTGCTTGTAAAAAATTACAACTTTTAAAAAAATTGTGATTGTTCAACTCCTTTTGGGTGCAACTCAGCCTCCTCGGAAAGCAATTCGACTACGTCAGATCGCGGACAATGTGCCACAGCATATCAAATAGGCAATGTGCAAAATTCAATTTGATACATATATGCTTGCACCCCATCTACCCCGATTAACCTATGGCAACCAATAAAATAATAAATACTAATTTATATAAATTATTTCTCCTATAACCAATATCAACCATTTATAAACAAAAATGTCCACTGTAAATCTCAAAATACCCGTTTGAGCACCTCCCCGGGTTGGACCTACCAATTGTGAATCTAAATCATCCCACGAGAACCAATCAACCACACACAAGAAATTTCATCAAAATCGGTCCAGCCGTTTAGGAATGCATAATAAAGGCACACACACAGACAGACAATAACATTAATTTTTATATTTATAGATTACCCACCAACCCACTACCCACACATATTGAAGAACAAATGTATAAATTGCACTCAGTGATTTGCCACCACGGTAGTTCAATGACGTCAGCCCACTATATAAGTATCATATTTTGTCAAAGTAATAAATGGGTTAGATGCATAATGATACAAAAATATATTATGAACGCGATGGCCTCGTGGAGCTAAAGATTCATTATCGTTTTCCAGCAACATGCATAGTTATATATGTCTATGAATCTATGATATATCATATTAATTTACTCAATTCATATAACAACAAAAATATTTTGTCTCCACGGTTTTTCACTAAAAAAACGTAGATTAAATATATCTAAAATTGTAATAAAAAAATTAGTGACATCCTAACAAAAACATTCGACAACTACGTGTAAAAACCTCGCTAAGAAAAAAAAACTCAAGTTAGAAAAGTTGTGAAATCAAAAAGGACCTAAGTAATTTCTAAAATTCATTACCTAGTATAGACGTATTTTTATAATTGTTTGTATTTGATGAAGTGCGAATAATGCGATAATTTAATACAAATAATTTATTTAACTTAGCTTTTGGCAGCTAATAATATTTACGACTATACAACTAAACATATAATGCTGACATCAATATTTACATCCCCATATTATATTTGTATATTACTACCATAGCACTAGTTGAATAGGTATATAATATAAGTAGCTGTCAATAAGGTATATTACTATATTATCATACTTCACTAGTTCACAGCAATTATAAATAATTTCTATATGATAATCAGTTTAAGAAATTACTCAGCCCCTTTTAGATATCCCAACTTTTCTAACTTGAGTTTAGTTTTTTCCTAGCAACATTTTTACACGTAGTTGACGGAATGTTTTTGTTGCGGGATACATTATCCGTTCCGTAATTATACTCATCCAAGTGACTAAATTCTAAGGGGTGGACTTGTCTGATAGGTTTTTAGCGATTAACATATTTTTTATATAATTTCTAATAAAATTAATTTCGATACATGTAAAATAATAAACGTATAATACGGTAATCCAATCGGTATTAATTTTTTATGAGCAAAAAAACGGTTTTCGGCCAAGTGGTAGATGAAAATTGTCAAACTGTGTATAGGTGGTACGTGGATATAAAAAGATTGAGAACCCGCTGCCTTAGATCATAATTCATAATTATATTATATTATAAAATATATAGTAACAGCAAACCGTATAGACGCATAGTATATAAATATTATGATCTGTCTAAGTTACGCACTCCCACGACAACGTCGGTGGCCGGGTAAGAGGTGGCGCGTCGGGCGTAGCGATCCGCGAAGACGACTTACTGACAAGACGCGGCGGCGTGCCCTATTCCTATAATCTTGTTATCGATCGTTTATCGTTACGCGCATATTATATTCGGTTTTTGGCGGCAAATATCAACAACCAATGAAACGAGGCGAACAGGATACGATGAGCAGCGCAAGTCGATCCGATGGGCGAATAAGATGATATTGATATCCAGTTCATTGATTAAGCATACATAATCAATGTTCGCTGTTCAGTTCGCTCATCGTCGACCGTTGCCATCGTACCTTGTTTATTGTTATTTTATCATGGTTGCGAGTTTGTTGTGACCGAACCCGCTCCTAGCAACGGGTTGGAAGCCGTAGCCATAGTCACCATAAACGCCTTTTTTTGTCAACACTCAACAATTCCGGGGGAACGATTAACACGAACAAAAAATTAATTTATGTTTGATTATTCCGTTGCACACACACGACGTCTACGACCAACAAAATGAAACGAAAATGATGGAAAATAGTTTTTATTGTTTACAACTTAATATAAACAAAATTATTATAACACACTAGGTAATTATAACTTAATTAATGTATATAGATACTATACGTCATTGCATTATATTTTTAATGCCTAAATAATTAGTAATTACTTAAAATTAGAAAATTTAGTTTTTTAATTATTATTATTTAACTTTAAAAACTTAATATAAATAAATGTCTTAGGCTACCTACCTATTTATTTATTCGGTGTTTATTATTTTTTTATGGCATAACATATTTTTGTTAGTTAGGATAATATTTAAAACAATAATGTTTACTTTTTAATATTTAAGTTAATGTTTTAAATAAATAAGTTTGGTACCTATGTAAAAATGTATTTTTATTATATTTATAAAAAAAATTTATTTTCATATTAATATTGAAAAAAAAAAATCATTTATACTTTTAACACAGATTAAATCTAATTATTATATTTAAAATATTTTGTTTAGGAACAACTTTATTTGTAATGTATTTTAAAAATTCTAAAATGTAATTTTATAAAAGGCGTCAGAAACGCCAATAACCCTGGTAGTTGAGGCGTATTTATAAATAATTATAAAAAAAATCTACCTAATTATTATTTTTTTTTTTTTTTGATAGGAATATGTTTTTTGACTGCGACCAGGGGAGTCTAATTTATAAAAAATTATATAATCATATAATATGATGAACCCCTAAATAATGTATAATCATAATTCAAATGTTGATACACTTGATGTTATCTGTTGCTATGGTGACATAGTTTGATTTTATTATGAACATGTTAATAATACATAATAATAATTAGATAGGTACCTAATGTACCTATTGTAATTCAAAAATCATGTTCATGGTCCAATATTCAATGTCTTTCACATGGAGCAAAATTCTTTATAATTTGTTGAGTGATCTATATATTTATTCTGGTGTTGTAATAAAATATATTTTACTAGTTCTATAAAATTACAAATTATTTTTTAATAAATTATATATATAATTTTATTCTGTTAATAAAATATTATTATTATTATTTGTACCTATACCTATTTATAGATAACTATTTATTTGATGAATTTGTAAACAAAATTTGATTTTATCTATTCACATTTAGTTAGGTATAATATCTATTAGTGGTTTTTAATTGCATTATATAGGATATCCAAAATTATTTTAGTGTTTAATAAATATTAATTTAATTACTTTTCATTATACCTACCTATGTGTGTTTATTTTTATTTGTAACTGCAAATTCAATTTCTATTATTTTTTAAGTTTTAAGAAAATAATGAAATTATTGCTTTAGGTAATTCCATGACGACTTCTGTGAGGACTAGAATCAAATTAGAAGGGTCAGTAAGTGCTGGCCCTCAAGTTAATACTATTCCTGTTGTAACAGCAGATAGAGTTGGTCAAACTCTTGTCATACAACCAGTACAACAAAGTTTTGTGGTATATACAACAATTACCCAGTTCTTCATAATTTTAAATAATATCTAAATCTTTATGTTTTCAGAACGTCAACAGTAATAGACAACTTGCGAATGCTACACTGTGTGGAACTAGTACAGTTCATGATGACGGATCTAATAAATCAACGGATAATGATGAATATCACCTAGATCATAAAGATAGGAAATTTCCTACAGTTACTGTTGATAATGATCATTATATTGTTGCAAAATCAGGTAAGTTCAACAAAATGTCTATTTTTATATTAATATAATTTAAGAAATTTTTTTTATAATAATAGCAGATTTTATTCAAATAAAATTTAAATATTTATCTTATTCTTGTACAATATTAGTTCTCCATTTGCAATATAAAATTCATATTATCATGTATTATAATTATAAAATTACATGCTTACAATTGATTTAGAAGGGACGCATGGAACATATTATACTTCTCTTACACCAATACCTACATTGGGTAAGACTATAACACTAACATTTGTTTTAATTTTAATTTCAAACTTTTTGAGTTAAAATTCTCTAGTTTATTATTTCATAATAAATTGTATTCTATATTCTTGATTTTTTACAATTATTCCGTAAAACATATTACATTATGGCTTAAACGCCTAATTATTTGTTTTTTTTTTTAGTTCCCAAAGTAGAGCCTGTTGATTATGATGATGTTGGTCATTCTACTTATGTACAGTATGTTGAAGCAATTGGTGAACAAGCAATTTTCACTAACGAAGAAATGTAAATGTTTTACTAGCAATTTTAAGGAGATCGGTGGCAGACAGTTTTTAAAGAGTTTGAAATAGACAATTTTCAAATTGCATGCATGCGAGTCTTGTAAATGTGTGCGTAGTAAATGATTGCTGGTGTGTATAACTGTGTGTCAAAGAAATATTGGAAAGCCCCTGCAGGTGCATGTACAAGTCATCGCCTCAGTGTTGTGCGTGTGAACGGGCAACAATTTGTGCAGTTTTTTATGTACTTTTATCCATCCTATTTATCGGCCTAATAATGTAATAATATTTCAGAAAACTGATTTGAATTTCGTTATTATGTCTACTTGAGATCAGTCACTCCACATTTTAAGATTTCTGATTTAAATTTCGAGTAATTAATGTTTGAAAATTCAGATTCTCAATTTGGCTAAAAATCTGTCCGCCGCCGATCCTCTTAATATAAATTATATGTTTATTTATATAAATATATTCATTTAATTTTCAGGGTGTACCCAGTATATACTGTGGGTGAAATTGGAACTATGCATCAGACTGATCAAACCCATTATTACACTCCCAGCACAAATTCTTTTTCTCAAGTAACTAATATTTATACAAACCCTTATTTTTATTATGACATTTTTATGATTTTGACTTAAAGAATTATCCAAAAACTCCTCACCAATTATATTTATTTTGACTATATTTGTACTTATATAATAATTTATATATATAAAAATGAATGCATGTCTGCCTGTGAGTGTGTCCTTTGATTGCCATGGTTACCATGGGTTTTGAAGCTATTATAATAATTATTATTAGTTGCCGAGCAACAAAGTGCATGGGATCATTTGGTACAGAGCTAGATTGCCTCTGGGCAGCAGATAGGCTAATTTAAAAAAGGAGAGGACCAACCCTGGGAGATGCTCAAACAGAGATTTTGAGATTACCGATGGAAATTTTTGTTTATAAATGGTTCAATCATACTATAATTATTAACACTCAAGAAATCAGCCCAAATTCCATTATATCTTCGGTATAATAGTTAGGAATAATATATTATGATAATAATGTGCCTAAATTCATTTTGTTTTATATATTTCTTAAATTGTTATAAATGCAATATAAAATAAAATAATAAAATATCAATATTTTATTTTAATATTTAGGATGTGTCATATCATACAGTTAACGCCACTGAGTCTGATGTAACAAACATAAATCAACTGAATAGTGTCGAGGAGTCAAATAGAGGAATGCAAAACTCCGGTCTTATCCAAGCAAATAAAATTTCTCCTGCAACTGTAAGCAGTTGATAGATTTTATATGGAATAATAAATAACTCAATGATATATTATTATGAAGGTCGACTGGCTGATGAATAATTATGAAAAGGCTGAAGGAGTGTCGTTACTTCGATCAACAATATATGATAATTATTTAACACATTGCTCGGAAACTAAATTTGATCCTTTAAATGCACCATCATTTGGTAAACTTATCCGATCTGTGTTTACGGGATTACAAACAAGGCGTCTAGGAACTCGGTATGGTGCTATTTTTAAATACATTATGTGGCTTATTTTACTAACAGTTTTTTTGTTTATTAGAGGAAATTCCAAATACCATTATTATGGTATTAGAATTAAACCTAATTCATTATTAAATGACTTAAAAGAAGAGGAAAGCCTCCCAGTTGAAACAACAAGTCGAAGTAGTAGTTCAAAAAAAATTAAAAAAATTAAAATTGAAGAGCAAAATTGCAATCAATATACTACCAACAGTTCAGATTCTGGAAATTATTCTCAAAACAGTATTCCATCTTCTCCTCCTCAAGCACAAGACCAAGAATATTTAGGTGATGGTGCTAATGCTGTACCACAATTTCCTGATATTATATTGGATGAACTACAATTGGATGATAATTGTACTTTAGAAGATGTAGATAAGTTCAAACATTTGTACCGTGAACATTGTGAAGTACTTAATTGTTTTTAAATTGAAACTTATTTTTTTATTCTAAACAATATTGCTTTTGTAGGCGTTTTTAAGTGCTGTGTTAAACTTAGAATTTGGCACTATTGAGTCACTTTGGCGTCAATTTTGGTGTAGTCAAGATGATAAAAATGATGAATATAAAGGAGAACAATATTTATCTAAAGAAAAATTATATTCATTGTCAAAGTGCAAAGCATTGCAACTGTTTGTGAAAACTGTTGATTTTCTATTTTATCAAAACTTGGTTAAAGTTTTAATTCCAGATGTTCATCGGCCTGTTACTAGTATGTAAATTTTATATATTTTTATTTAAAGATATAACTATAAATTAATAAATTATTTTCAGGAACATTAACAGATGCAATTAGAAATTTTTCCAAAGGCGTAGAGTCTTGGCTTGTATCGGCTATGCAAGGATGTCCAGAAGAAATTATCTCAATAAAAGTTATTTTTTTTTTATAGCATTTCATTCAACCGTTTATTGTTATTTTTATTATAATTTCTAATTTTAGGTGACTACTGTTAGAGCCTTTGCACAAACATTACGCAGATATACTACTGCAAGAGCTGTGCTTCAAAATTATACTCAAATAAATCAAATGCTTACTGATTTGTCTCGTATGGACTTCCGTAATTTACAACAAGTAAGATATTTTGAAACTTGTATTTCTTAATACATACAATATATATTAAATAAATTGATGGGTTATAAATGGTATCTTTTTAATGCCAATGTGACATTTGGTTGAAACTTTTTCCTTTTTTTTCATTAAAATATTTGAATGGTCATGACTCATGAGCATTTTTTTTTTTTACTTTTTAGGTTCAACTTGTAAATAATTTGGGAAGTGAAAATGATGCGGTTCATACCAAAAAGAGAATTAATAGTAATATAAATGAGGGCTCTGAAATGCTATTGGATTTTAATGAATTCTCCAAAAAAATTAAAACTCACAATTGTTAGTATCTTACCAATTTGTATTTATAATGTGAATTGATTATTTTCATTTTTAATTTCAGCTACTGCTTCCACAAATCAAGAACATTTTAATTTTTTGTAAGTATACAATAAATAGTAATAAAACAAAATTTGGGTCATACATTTTTTTTTTATTATTTATTTAGAACTTTCAGCGTAAACCTATTATAGTTTGACAATTGCAATTAATACTGGTGGCGTAAATAAAATTGAGTAATTTAACTGTGGTTAAAATACCTAATTATAAAAATATATAAATGTACTGTTGCCCATACTAACATTTAGTCCTAGAACCGTGCCTGCCTAAGTGGGTAAATAGTTAAAAGTAAAATGTTTGGACCGAAAGGATATTGCCCCTCCTCCTCCTAGATGATGAATTAAGTCCACTACTGCTAAGAGGTGGTTCATACTAGAATTTCATTGTGGCTCACAAAAATTTAAAATTTTTTCATTTATATATGGTTGTCATTAATTGCAGATATAAAATTATTTTTTTTTTTTTGAGGTATACCAAAACCAAGAAACACCAATGTAGCGCCATATTTTATGCTTTATAATTTTTTCCTCAAACTCTGGGTATACAGTTAGTTTAATATAAAATAGGTATTTTCCTCTGTTTCTGTCGTCTTAATATAAATATTATTTTACTTAATTATTCAATGAATAAACTATTTTTTTTGTTATAGATCAAAAAATCCATCAAAAAAAACTAAGAAAAATAAATCTAAGGTACTTACTGTATTATTTATTTGACTTATTAGAAATATTTGTCTATGGCTGATAGTTAGCATGAAAGCTGTTGCCATCTCTGTAGAAGAAATAAACCTTTTAACATTCTTAAACATTTTGTTTTAGATGGCAATAAAAGAAGAAGGCGAGTCATCAAAAGATGGATCTAAACAAGAAAATCTTAAAATAATGGAATATTTGAAAGAAGAAATGTCTGAAGATGATACAGAAAAGATATACAATGGTAAAATTTGCATCTTACCAGTTTCTTTTCTGAAACAAATGTTTGAAATTTAATTTCGCTATAACTTTGTACAAGTCTCATAAATTATCAACTATTTTGGCGCATTTTATCATTTTTATATAATTCAAATAAAATTACTAAAATTTTAGTGGAATATTTTATGCTCAATATTTATTATATTTTTACTACAAAAACTACATTTTAATGCAAAGTTTCTTTTAAAACTTGTTTAAAGTAAATAACATTTATAATAAGACCTATTATCAATGTATAGATTATAATTATTATAAATATCATGTAGCAAGACCTACATCCTAAAAATGTGTTAATCTATTGAACTTTAAGCTCCACCACAAGCATTAGCTTATAGGAGTTAAGTAAATTGTTGTGTAAATATTATTTCCGATATATATATATGTTTGGTTACAATACAATTATTACTATTATTATTAAAGACCTTGCTAGACAGACCTATAGGCTATAAGTAACCATTGGTTAACAGATTGATAAGATTTGTTAGATTATTAAAAGTTTGATGATAATGCAGAAAGATCTTCCCCCAAGCCCCTTCTATTTTTTTACTTCATAAGTATAACGCAAGATAGGAGTAATAATTAAATTATCTGTTTCGTTGATTTGAAAAAAAAATATTTTATCAATAGTGTGGTAGGTGAGTGGATGATGTATACATTAATCATATACTTTCATAAATCATCATAACTTCATTTCCAATTTTTGGTATCTACACCTTAGAAAAAATGATAAATAAGACACTGGGGAAGATTGGGCCCCCGCCCACATAACCATTTCATTACTTACGATCTTTAACCTATACATTATATTTTTAATTATTAAATAGTACATGTTAAGAAATCAGCCATCCCCTCCTCAAAAAAAAAAAAAAAATAATAATTTGTTTTGTAATAATTAAGTAATAAATGGCGCTTCTCGTATATGTGAAAGAAGAAGTTCAAAGAACTTGGGTTGTCGCCGATCGCTGGACAAGCTTGGTATTAATAAATGTTTTAAATTTTATGATATATAATATATTTATTGACATTCAGTTTTTGACTAACATTCGTAGTATTTTTGTTTCAAATATATTTGTGTATCTCACATAAAACCTATTTTACTGTAATATTTCTTCGTGACGTTTATGGTTTTTGGTTTTTAACGTTAATGGTAAAATTACTATTATGATTGTCAAAAATCTTTAATTGTTAAGTTGGATTTATATTTTGGATTACTAAAGGTATCTTAATGTCGGGTTGCATGAAAAATTGAATAATTGTATGGTATAGATTTTGGTCTACTGAATCATGTTTAAGAAACCATTAGCTCACTATTGATTCTTTAAAATGCTTTAAATGAATAGTAATGGTTCATGTAACCCAGCATTAATCTTATTAATTTTATAAATTACATTTTTAATCTAAAATATTACATTTAATTTCTATTACAATTAATTTTACTAAGTTGTATTTAAATATTTTATTTTAATAAACTGTTATTTAAATTATATAGATACTGCTATGATTAACGCTCCCTATAATTCAAGAATTTCAGAAGTTCACGAAAAGTACCCTAAATTGTGAGTATGCACATTGAGTAAAATTATTGTCTAAAATAAATAGGGTAAATATTAACAAAATGCCCATTTAGTGTGATTACTGATTAGCAAATAAAATTATATTTGTTAAATTATTAATAACTTTGTTCTTTTGTAGATTTCATAAATTATCAAAAAAAAAAATTAATGAACAGAAAAAAGTTATTGAGGTTTGTATTAGGTTTTTAGTATTTTATTATTATTTTTGTTTAATTTAATTTAAATCATTAAATTTAATTATTAATCATTATAAATTTACCTATTAAAACTTAAAATCACTTTCTAAAACAATTTTTCTTTTTAATAACTTGAATGTTAGATATGATTTAAGAGTTTTAAGTTCAAATTTTACCAATTTTAGATGTTCAAACAAAAACTACTAATCTTAGTTAATTTGTTTAAGATCAAAAAATAAATAAATATTATTCGTATTGACATAAAACTTTTCTCTACTACTATGATTTTAAACCAGTGACACTAGTGTATCACATATTATCATGGTGTGTGTCGCCAAAATATTTTCAATTTAAACTGTTAGTTTTCAAAGTATAAATATATGATATTATTACGGCTAGATTTAGATATATTTCTGTTTATGGCATTATTATTAATTATAAATAAATTATAATGCCATAATAATAATAATAAAAAAAATTATATTTTATTCATTACAGTATAAATTGATAATTTTTTATAGTTCTGTATCTATAATTTTTAAATTAAAATATCTAATTATTGCATGTTTGTGAAATTTTACTAATTTAGGTTATGCATATTGTACAAAGACACTAGATGTAGCAACTACCAATAAATTCCTTATATTTCATAAAATTATCTATTCACAACTTACTGTTTAAATATTTATCATAATAATAAATAAAGTTAATAATTTATGTATTTTTAGTATGAACAATTTTAACTTTTATTAAGTTAGTATAGAATGTTAGTCAGTCATGAGAATTAAGTTTAATTCAGTCAATGTAAATTGTTTCATTATTATTGATTTTAAATTCCGTGTATGTCATGTGTATATAATACTGTAATATCTAATATATTCTTTTAATAAATATTTTATAGGCCATGACTCAAGCAGAAATGATGTCACCAAAAAAATCAAATAAACAATATCGACAGCCGACTTATAAAGACTTTTCAAAAAACAATTTCCATCAATCAGTGGACATGGATGAGAAAATATATGATAATAATGATCAAGTTGGCGATAATAATGAAAATAATTTTGAGTTCTACGATGCTCGGGACGATTACAATTCGGAATATCCCACTATGACTGACACAGGTCAGCTTTCTTGTCGATTTTGTGATAAAGAATTTACCAACGCCAATAGTTTATCCAGACACGAAAATGTTCACACTGGAAAAGCTCCTCTCGAGTGTGATGTTTGCTTTAAAACGTTTATCAGCAAATCTATATTGTGTATACATAAAAGATCACATACCGGGGAGAAACCATATGCGTGCATCATTTGTGGACGATCATTTACGCAAAAATCGCATTTGGTTTTACACTATAGAACACACACAGGTGAAAAACCGTACGAGTGTGGATTGTGTGAAAAAAAATTCTCATCAACCAGTGGTCGAGCAGAACATACACGTAGACGTCACCCATACATTTGATTGCTGTTCTCGTTAATAATGTATTTATGAATATTTGCTTCTCTTAATGTAAACATAATCTAAATTAGTAAGGAATCTATAAATAAGCAATTTTATATAAGGTACTTCATAATTCAAAATTTTAAATGCATATTTTTTTTTTTATATAGTTATATTATTGTTAAATGTTAAAACTAATATTTAATTAGGTAACAAACTTTCATTAAAAAAATATAAATTTATTGTTTTTTTGAAAATTCTAATTGTTCGTTAAAAAAATAAAATATTAAAGAAATATATTTTGTTCTTAACCAAAGCTCGGAAATTTTTGCACTAAAAAAAATATTCAATGTATTTACAACGATATGTTTTTTTTCTGTCATCAATATTTGGGGTTGATTTAGAGAAAATTGTAAATTCCTATAAGTTTTTCAGTGACGGGTGAAAAAACATGAAAGAATTATGGGTTTTTTTACACAACCCTATTTTGGTGTAACTTAAAAACTAATAATCGTAAACATTTTAAATTTTCAAAGTATTTACAATAGCATTTTCCATGTATGGTAACATTTTTATCTTTTTGAGCTATTTATAGCATTTAAAAATTTTCTTATTTTGTAAATATTTTAAATTATCTTGATAAAAACTTTTCTTTCACTTAGTAAAAAAGTTTAAAAAATTAATGAAAATAAGGTACCTCATAAGTTTTTTTAATGGAAGTTCAAAAGTATTAAAGATAAATGTACGATTATTTTTTATATGCAAGTTCAAATGTCAAATTTTATTAAAATCTCGAAAAATTTCAAATTATTAGTTAGAAATTCAAAAATGTTTTACTTTCCATAGCTATCATTAAAAAATTTAACAGAAGATTCCTAACAAAAAAAAGTTCGGTAGAAACTGGAAACAATATTTATAGCCATCAGATATTTTCGATTTTTATTAATTTTTTGATTTTATAAGATTTGATCATTTATAAATGTATGCCAGACACAACGTCTCCGCTCAAAATCGTCTTTCGTATGCAATGGTTTATCAATTATCATTTATTCAAATATAATATCCATTATATTATATATAAATAAATAAATAAATTACAATCACATGCTCCACAATTTGATTACTGAGCAGCAAAGCAGTAGGTACTCGCGGTTTGTTCACCTTTTTTCATTTTAGATTTCTAGTGGAACGATG
>NC_042495.1:35179010-35179898 GCF_005508785.2 Acyrthosiphon pisum | reverse complement strand
AGTAATTAATTCTGTTTCCAAATAATCTAAAAAATACATTACACAGTTATTTTATAGTCATTTTAAGTACAAATTTGGACGAAATTACATATTAAAAACGTAGGATAACTATTTTAGTTATTTTGTTGTGATTGTATAATATTATTCGTGGGTACTTGAAACTTCTAAAGTATACTATTATATATCTATGATAGTACCACGGTTATTTGTTGATGTATAACGCGTTATAACTTATAAGTACCTAATAGATATTATGATATGATTAATTTGGAATTTATTATAGGTAGGTACCTATTATAGGTCAATTTTTTTTTAATACCATAGATAAGTATATATTATATGTCTAATACATAGACTGATATACCGTCTCCGCTCAGAATCGTTTTTCTTATACAGTGATATTATATCATTGAATTCAAATTTAATACTGTCCATTATACAGTGACCCACTTTTAACCTACTGTACAGCAGAACGACAACCACTTACCCACCTTTTTTTCTTTTTTTTTTTTACACGATAAGTAGTCGAAATAATGCTTCGATTTTCAACTTCAGTGTCTTGTTCGATTGAAAAGTGAATATCGTTGGTGCATTGGGGAGGTCAAAATTTAAAATTCCCAGTAATTTTCAAAAGCGCCAAGAAAAACCAATGAAAAATTAAGGAAAAACGGGAATTTTTACGCAAAATCGATTTTTCACAAAACTGAATTTGGTTTTTGGTGTAATTTTTAAAAAAATGACCGTAGACACATGACATTTTGACTGAATGTTTATATTAGCATTTTCTATACACCATAACATTTTCAAAATATTTTGACTTATTTTGAGCTCTTTACGGACATTGTCAGTTTTCATTTTTTTTTAGTTTTTTTTTCTAAAAATATCAAT
>NC_042495.1:35178554-35178960 GCF_005508785.2 Acyrthosiphon pisum | reverse complement strand
CAAAAAATATCTATAAGAAAGTCAAATTAAAATTTTATGATCGTTTGAAATTCATATTTTTACAACATTTGATATTCACTAGGTTTCTCATGTAACGATTTTCTTATTTTGTTGTAATTAAAAAACGAATGACTGTAGATACTTGAAAATTTCACTGAATGTTTATATTAGTATTTTCTATATACGATAAAATTTTGAAAATAATTTTTACACTTTGTGAGCTGTTTACGGACATGGTCAGTTTTCAATTTTTTTAGTTTTTTTTTCTATAAATATCAATAAAGTTTTATCTGTTCGGCCAAAAAGTGTAAAAATTTAATACAAGGCTCCTGATATATTGTTACAATAGCAGTTGTAAAATATTAAAAATACATAGGCACAATTTTTTTTTTATAAGCATTTAAAG
>NC_042495.1:35168154-35178454 GCF_005508785.2 Acyrthosiphon pisum | reverse complement strand
AATTTATCAAATTTAAAATTTAATAATTATTTCGTAGTTAAAAATGTATAAAATGTTCAATTTTTATATCTAAGGATTAAAAATATAAAACAAGATTCCACCTAAGTATTTCTGTTACCAAAAAATCTAAAAAATACATAAGCAAAATTTATTTTTATAGTCATTTTTAGCTCAAATTTGGATGATATCACATATTAAAAAACCTGGAATAACTATTTTAGTTATTTTGTTGTGATTGTATATTATTGAAACTTCTTAAGTATACTATTATATATCTATGATAGTACCACGATTTGTTGTTGATGTATAACGCGTTATAAGTACCTAATGGATATTGTGATATGATTAATTTGGAATTTATTATAGATACTTGGGTATTATTGGTCAATTTTTTTTTTAATACCATAGATAAATATATAAGATACCTTATACCTAGACTGACATACCGTCTCCGCTCAGAATCGTTTTTCTTATACAGTGATATTATATCATTGAATTCAAATTTAATATTATCTATTATACAGTGACCCACTTGTAACCTACTGTACAGTAGAGCGACATCCACTTACCCACCTTTTTATTCTTTAAAATACCTTTTTTATCATAACTTATATACAATATATACTTATATTGTATAAATATATAATATATTATACGGTGGGTATAAGGTGATCACTGGTTAGGAATTAGGTACTTACCATCTGTTCCATTACTAAAAAAGATAATTCACTTTAAATTTCAATATATAGGTACGAGTGTTTCTAATAATTCAAATTCAAATTTTAGACATTATCGACGAGCAAATATAAAAAATTTCAAATTTAATTCCATTCGTTTATATTAATATACATAAAAAAATTTAAAACAACACTTAACAGGACGTCACACCCGCATGTGTTATCTCTGTCTTACGCATGTATACGACATAGACCAAACGTTTTTACGCAGTAGAGTAGAACTGGCTCAATTTTAGTGTAAGAATAATAACACCTATTACAAAATTAAAATATTAAAATATTTTGGAGGCAAGACAGTGAGTTTTTTTTCAAAAAACTGTTAATTTTGAAAATTTAAAGGTCATTTAAAAATGTCGAAATTGTCGCTATTTCTAAACGATATAATGAATGTTGTATTGGAATTAATGCAAAAAACACACCGTCCTGCCCTCAGAAATATTGTCGCAATTTGATTTTATAATAGGTATTTTTACTCTAGATCCAAAGTTGAACGAGTTATACTCAGACTGCGTAAACGCATTTTATCTATGTTGTACGTGTGTAAGACGAAGAGAACACGTGCAGGTGTGACGTCCAGTTAAAGTTCAAAATAAGCAAAATAGAGCTAAAAACCATAAACATGAAAATATTTGGTATGCTACATAATCAGGGAAGTGTGAAAAAATTTCGTTCTCACTTTAGGATTAAATGTTGAAACTTAGTAAAAAAATGCGCATTAATTGCTAGATTTTCCGAACTCTGTTCATTACACATAAACGAAGACCGTCGATTGACTATTTGACTCGCTTTAGTCGCTTTGGATCGATAACTTAATCAAGTATAAGCAATGGCAATCTCAATACATCGTCGTAATTATCGTTACTTGAACAGATGAATTACAAGCATTGTTTACGACAAGCGTCCGTCGTTTTTTTTATGAACAAACTAAATACAGTAGATACCTCTTACTGTAGTATCTACCCCTGGTGTTATTCTGTCATCATCCATAACAGAAATTGTTTGAACCAGAAAATGTACACAATAAGTGCAACTGTTTAATAATTTTTACTCAAGAAAGCTTTCGTAAGCAGATATAACGATTCAACTGGAATTAGAAAATAATATACCTAACGTAGGTAGGTATACATACATATTTTTTAGAAGTTAATAAATTGTAGTATAATTATTAATTTGATTTCGTATTGTTATTAATCATGTTAAATAAAGATATAATTCAGGATTATGTTCTTATTTTATATTTTATAGAGGGTGGTATAATATAAATGAGATATTATATAAGTACCTAATAAGCAAGGCTCGGAACTTTTAGTGCTAAAAATTACTCAAAAATGCGCATACATATGCGTTAAAAAACATCAAAATATGCGGTATAGTATGCAGTAAAAAATTGGAAAATATGCGAAATTATGCAATTTATTTAACAAAATAAATTGTACATACAAAATTACAAATTTATATTAGGTACCGCGCTGCATCCCTTATGTGTAGCTGTGTCATCCTGTGTGTCATCAAACTTTAATCTTCTTGAGTTCCTACTAAAAACATCTTTTTGAGTGTATAACTGTAAAAATTTACGAAACTCTGTATTTTGTAACTTATTCAGTGGTATATTAGCTGATATCAATGCTCTGCATAAATCCATATTAAAAGTTGATGTTTTCGACGTTAGATTTGTTAATAGTTGTTGGCTGTTTTGAGTTTTTTGATTTAATTGACGATCTATAGCGCGACGATGTTTTTCTGTTCTTATGTGTTGTGTAATACTGGATCGTCTTTCGGGATCAACTTTAATTTCGCAATGTTTACAAAATAAATCAACATTATCAATAAAAAATTTTTTTTCGTAAAATCAATGAAATATGCAAAAAAAATGTTCTTAAACCTAAAATATGCGAATTCGCACAAAAAATAACGAAATATGCAAAATTATGCAACAGAAATTTTTGTATTTGAAATATACGTACTATGATTCGAATTTGTATTGAATCAGAATTTCAATATGCACTTTCTAGAAAAATATGCAAATGCCTAAAGTTCCGAGCCTTGGTAATAAGTATATAGTAATATTATGTCTAGAGTCTTCCAAATTTCATGTGACAAAAATGGTGGGGGTCATGGTCATATATATCCAAAATATTTGGAAGACTGTATACATAATTGTGGAAGTTCTGGCAGCATTTAGCTGGTGTGTATCCCAGCATAATTTCATCCGGACATACTTGTGTTAGGCTGTACTATATGATCTACAAATAAAGAATATTTGAGAATATTTCTTTAATCATCCTTTGTTCGCCTTGCCTATATAACTTAAATTATGCATCGTGTGCCAAGATATATATCGCTAATATATAACTCAGAGACATCCACATGTGTGCAATAAATTATATAGGTACAGTAAACCTCTTAATAGCAAACAAGATTAAAGCAGAGAAATTTGGTCCATTATTATAGAGGCGGTTTAGTTTATAGTGCAGTAATTGAAATATATGTTGTACCTAAGTCAAATAAGTCAATGAATAACTACATATATTTAGTGTAATAATTATGTATCTATATATGTTATAATATTTGTAAAATTATGTAAATATGTTATCACTTATTATTTACAATTATTTAAATATTGATGGAAATTTAAAACCTGATAACTATATATAGGTTGTCATAAAGTATTTACTTATATTTGGTGGGAAAAACACAGATTCTAAATGTTTCATTTTTAATGTGAACAAGTTAAGAGGCAGGAGCTGTATTCCAACACATTGTCTACAAACAGTAAACCATTTTTATTATTTAGATTCTGAACGAAGCGATGTAGCCGATGTAGGTATCTTATATGGATTGATTGAAGGGTTTTTTTTTTGTGTATGTACCTACTACCTATACACGATATATAGCAGAAAAAATTCTTCAATAATGTAATGTTATTTACATACTCATATTATAATCCCCTTTAATCAACCATTTTATAATTACAACTAACACACCAAAATTGAATAATATACCTTAACATTGATATTCATATTTTATATTTTCTTACATAATTTAATATAATATAATTATTATATTTAAATAGCCAATAGGCAGGTACTGATACTGATATTAGTAGGTATTAGTAATAGGAATAATAGCTACAAACAATAATACAAATATAATATAATTTTAAGTGTATTATTATACACATTTTATATTAAACAGATAAGTACTAGAGTCAATTCAAATAAAATGTAATAGGTAATTATGAACTAAATCATTATTAAAAAATACATACAAATTTAAATTATTGAATAATTAAGAATCATATAAGTATATTTTAGATATTAAAATAGAAATTTGTCTGTTATGAAGCTCGGATTAAGGGGGAAAGGGAATGTCACGAACTTTTTGACATTTATTTTTTGTACTGTGTTTGCTCTATTTAATATAAAATATAATTTTAAAATATTTATGTTAAATTAAATTAAAATTAAAATTGTATATTTCTTAAAAGTCTTAGATAACCAAAATGTATGGTAGTTTATCTAAATATTTTAGAATCTGAAATACTGATTCAACATTTTTTTATGAGAAAATTAAGTTTTACCTAGTCTACCTAGAAATATTTATTTGGGTGGATATTTAAAGTATCAAGAATCATGTTCTTGAGTATAATGACCTAAGAGATGATTTTGAGATAATGTAACATAGTTTGTACTTTACTTTAATTGTAATTGATAAATTACTCATTTAAATTGTTATACATGTATATTTTGTTAAAATTATTAAGTTATTATAAATAAAAAATGTTTCCATTTAACGATTTTGTTTTGAACTGACAAATTGTTATTTAAATATCCTTGTGCTGAATTCATGCTTGTAAACGGAACTGGTCATTTAATAGACAGCTTAAAAAATAGAAAAACAAGTGTTAGATCAGGTTTAGCTACATTAGGAAATATATTTCTTAAATAAATTTAAAGACTTTTGTAATAGTTACAAATTAAATTTTATCACATTCAATACCAAGATTGATAGTTTTAGTGTGCTAATCATTGTAATCTTAAAAATTATATATTTTTTTAAACATATTGTTGTTTTATGTTAGTTAAAGAATACCTAATGATCTAATTAAAATATCTAACAAACATAAAATTTAGTATAAAAACTATTTGTTAAAATATTATTATTTATTACTACCTCTATTCAATGTCATGAATTCATAATTATTTCAAAAAAGAATTACATACTATAGTATACCGTAAGAGCGGGATACTTTACTCCAGGGGTTAAACATTGCTCCAAAAAAAATATTTATTGATATCAATCGTAGCACATTACGATTTTGAGATAAGTGATTGTAGTTTTTTTTTATATTGTTCTTATTAATATTACAAATTTTTTCAAACATTTCGAACATCAATCTATTAGTTCGCTTCTAAGATGTATGCCACGAAAAGATTTGTTTTCAAAAACACAAAAACTCATGACGAAAAGCTGTCCAAAATCCAGGGGGATTAAAATTTAATTTAAAATGTATTGAAAAAAGACTTAATCAACTAAAAAAAAAAAATTATATTATTAAATTATATTATGTATAGGTTCAGATTAGTTAAGACATAAGCACTAAACATTACACCAATAGTCATTATATGCATTAAAGTAAGGTAATTTTAATCATTGTGAAATGTAACCTGTAATGTATTTTACTTTGCTCCAAATTTTTGGGAATAAGTAAGTAAGTCACTTAGTATGACATTCAGATTTTTTTTGAATTGTTCTTACCTCTCAACATCTATACATATAAAACAACGCGTACAGGTAATTTTTATCTTAGTTATTAAAGCTATAGTATAGCCAGTATAGGTTTAAACTAAAAAAGAAATATATTTGGAGCAAAGTATCCCGCTCTTACGGTACCGTAATATAAATATTTATGTCTGATAATTTATTGTTTCTACGTACTTGAGTTTCCAGATGATTTTATAAAGATCTTTAAGAGTTGAATCCATATGACCACTCTTTTTGCTATCATTTTTTGCTTCACTAACTGTAATACTGTTCATCATATTCTTGATCAAAAAACTGTTTGTAATTAATTTTTAATTATTAATTTGTCCAACAATTCTGGTAATTTTAGATAAGTCCAGGTGGATAATTGAACTATCAAAAAGTATATGTTCTTATGTTTATTAGAGATTATCACCGAAGAGATGATTTTGATATAATGAAACATAATATTGGTAATTTGCATAACTAGTAAGTTACTTTTTACATTTTAGATTCTGAGCGGAGTGAGGATACTAATGGTTTTGTAATGGTGTTTATTTTTTTTTTTATACTGTATACAAAATTTCTACCAGAAAGAATGCTTTGATTTCAATATAATGTATATTCTTATCTTTTACCAAATTGGATCAAGATGGTACTTTAAAGATGTCATTTTTCGATTTTCTCAATAGTTATTTAATGCCACAGGAAAAACCACTGACAAATCACGAAATACCACTTAAAACAGGATTTCAATTTCTAACTCTTTGCTTATCACCAAAAAAACGAAAAAAATAATAATAATAATATAATATTATTTCAGCTTAGGCTATAATAAATAATAACAAGATAAAATAACGGATATCCAAACTGACAAACCATCTCCGCTCAGAATCGTTTTTCGAATACAATGATATGATATCATTGAGTTCAAATTTAATACAATCCATCATACAGTGACTCACTTGTAACCTATTGTACGGCAGAATGACATCCACTTACCCACTTTTTTTTAATAACATATTTTAAATATTAACCTTTAAATTTAAATTTTATTTAAATATTGTACAAGCTGTTAAAAACCATAATCATACACTACTACACTGCACAAATTGTTGTATAAACCTACATGTACAAATGATTGTAACTGTGTAATTAAAAAAAAAATTAATTAATAAAAGTTAAAACTGATTTACCAATCATTAAATTGATGAGTACTTAAATTATTTGTGGTTTTGTAGATGAAATAATCTTTACATAGCTATAATTTACGAGGTAATATTGAAAGCATTATATAGGTATGTGTGTGTAATACAAACAGTAAAAGTGTAGGTAATTTTTTTCGTGACATTTAATAATTACCTAATATTTATTATACTTCTGTATTGTTAATGTTAATCAATACCTATGTACTAAATATATAGAAATTGTTGTACACTTGTACCTATCTATTTTAAGTTCAAATTGCCAAAATATTGGTTTTAAATTTAAGTTACAATGCACAATTAAGTATGCACAAAATATACTTTAACCAAATAATGTGTTACCCTGCCCAGTAAAAACATTATTTTAACAAGTTTGTCAAAAACACTGCTCAAAGTAAAATTATATATTTATATGCATTCCGTAATATAAATATTTATGTCTTATGAATTTATGATGTATTGTTTATACGTACTTGATTTTCCAGATGGTTTTATAAAGATCTTTAAGAGTTGAATCCATATGACCACTTTTTTTGTAATCATGTTTTGCTTCACTGACTGCAATACTGTCCATCATATTCTTGATCAACAAACTGTTGGTAATTAATTTTTAAATATTAATTTATACAACAATTCTGGTAATTTTAGATAAGTCCAGGTGGATAATTGAACTATCAAAAAGTATAGATAAATGTGTAAAATGTATTCTTGACAATATTATGTAATGCATAGTGATTTCAACTATTTTAGTTTTTAGCCATTAATGGCAAAACAATCATGCTCTTACAGTTCATATGAATATTCTATGTGCATCAATTTTTATGCAGTTATGCTCCTACTTTTAAACCAACTAGGTATACATAAAATATTAAAACTTCTTCATTTTCAAAGATATACGTGAATCGTCATGTAAAATTATAATTTATAACCTACTTAGTTTTCCACATTGTCCTAAACACTGACTCAAGATTTTCATCGATAGACGTGGTTTCTCTTTGCAATTGACCTATATGCCGGTTATACTCTGTTGATTCAGATGGAAAATGTTGTCTAATTGTTCTATTTGAAATCCATGGCAGAAAAACATGAATAATTAAAATTAGTAAATTAGTAGCGAGTTTGTAATGTATAGTTGCTTACAATTTTTTTTTTATATTTTTAGTTTCCTTTTCTGATGTCATTATATTTTATAGTTGTAGTTTTTTCTCTAATGAACTACCTACCAAGCACTGGTTTAAATATTATTTAGTTATTTACTATTTTGTCGTTTAGTGGCTACTTTTACCTGGCTGTGATGAATGTCCGACTGGGCAACAAGGAAAATGGCGAGTAGCGAATGGCCAAAACAAATTAGAACCACAATTAGTACTGACCTTTAGGTGGGTTCACAAATCACAACTCGCCGTGTCGGCTACTATTTTCTGATTGACTTACTAAAACACTAAGTACCTATTAAAAGATTTTGTTATGGTAAAATAGTACCAAGGTTTAAGGGGTTCACACTACACAAAGTAAAATATTGGGTTTACCACGAGTATAATATTAAACTTTTGACCATGGTATAGAAATGACTATTATCAAAAATGCTATTTTTAGATATTAAGGCGCATTCACAGCTACGTCGTGTGTCGTGTCGTGCGAGGGTTTGGTTATTATATGGTTACGGCTGGTCACCAATATGGTTTAAAAGTTGAGCAGTAGTCAATTCTTGGTATACTCGGTTACACCTTGGT
The DNA here is from genome assembly GCF_005508785.2 of Acyrthosiphon pisum. NCBI lineage: Eukaryota > Metazoa > Arthropoda > Insecta > Hemiptera > Aphididae > Acyrthosiphon > Acyrthosiphon pisum. The sequence goes on along the minus strand of NC_042495.1, from coordinate 35,170,036 downwards.
TATTACATGATATACCAAAAAAGTAATATCCAATCACAATACGATTTGATCGACACGACACGACACGACACACGAAGCAGTTGTGAATTCGGCTTTACTGAGTTTACTGTGCATTTGTATTCTCAAACTTGAATCCATCTCGGTCACGAACAAAATAAATTATGTAAATCGCAACAATACCTTTAACAACATCGACTGCGAAATCTACCATCTACGTTTACCTACCTACATCGATCAGTCTGTAGAATATAGGTACGCCACTTATTCGAAAGAATGCCAAATGTACACTTTACGTGTCATCTGGCGTGTGATAGGCGAAAGTTGAATATTTTTTTTCGAACTGGCAGATGAGTAGGTACCAGAGTAAGGGAATTGCAAACAAAAAAATGTTAGGGGTTCAGTATAAGCAATATTATAGATGTTTACGTTCGAGTTGTACAAATGTGTCATGTGTGCGTATATTAAATGATCATTAAGGTGTGTATACTCCCCACAGGGGCGGCTCAGATAAGTGAAACAAATATACACAATGTAACTTATTGTTTGATAATCATTCGTTTGGGTCGGTGACGACTTTAAATATATCATCAACCACAGTATTCAGCATCAAATTGTGTTTACATCATTTTTATTTATTGGTTACCTCAAGTCCTCATCCACGCGGCACCCAACAGGTCCGCATTAAAATGTCTTAATCCATGCTTGAGTAGGATCTGATCGACCTCACTATTGGGTTGTATAAAATTGAGCCTTGTCCCTTCTATTAGGTGGATTTTCCGGATATTCTTTGTGGTTCGGTTTTCGGAGACCTACCGGAAAACCACGCATTGATAAGGTCACTGTTCTAGCTCGATGAAGCAGAAGAGACGTTCAGGATCTTCTATAAAATGGTGATGTGTAGATCTTGACTCTTGAAGAAACTGAGAGGGACAGAATAAGATTACAAAGTGATGGGCTTAGGCCGGCTTGAGAAACAGTTTATTAAGAACGACTAGTGATGGGCAAATTCCCGGGAATATATTTTTGGAAATTTCTCGGGAATATTCCCAACACCAGGAATTTCCCGGGAATATAATAAGTTTTTAAATATTTACCATAATTTTCAGTTTTAAATTAAACTTATGGCTGTAAATGATCCTAATTACAGTTCTTTACTAATATTATTTCAATTTAGATTTTTATTCTTAAAAAAAAAGTTACTAAGTAACTATAATTTAATTTTTTAATTAAAATTTATACAATAATCACAAAACAAATTATCCAACTTTTATTTTTTATATATACTTATAATATGTTAAAAAATAAAAAAAAACATACTGAAATACTGAATAACTTTTACTTATACATATAATGAACAATATATATTTATATACCTATATTATTAGGTACTTCAGTATCATTATTAATAAAAATAAAAAGAAGCAGTACTCTTAAATCTTAATTAATACTTTTATAATAGCTAATAGCAATATTATGAACTTACGATAAAAAATGGAAAACAATAAATAAAGTATCCAAACTACTACTTTGTATTTAAATAGGTTTTAAAAATAAACATAACTACTAAATAACATTTTACTTATATGTACATGTAATAAATACATTAATATTAAGAGCATTGTATTACATTTTCACGCCTATTGACCTAACGAATACAATTAAATTGATATTTATAGAAAAATAACCAAAAAAATTGGAAACTGAAAATATCCGTAAACAAAACAAAACAAGTCAAAATATTTTCAAAATGTTATGATGTAAAGAAAGTGCTAATATAAACATTCAGTAAAAAATACATGTATCTACAGTAATTTGTTTTAAAGTTACACTAAAAACCAAGATGGATTTTGTCGAAAACTAATTTTGCATAAACATTACCGTT
>NC_042495.1:35153300-35168104 GCF_005508785.2 Acyrthosiphon pisum | reverse complement strand
CGCGAAACCTTGTTTTACATTTTTTAATCCTTGCTATAAAAGTTAATCCTTTTTTAAAATCAATGAATCATTCCGCTCAGAATCTAAAATAATGTTATTTATTTTCTTTTATTGGTCTTAAACTTTTAACTTTCGGGAACTATGACCATTAGCATTTCGTGGGGGGGGGATTACTGTTGGTTGGTTGAGGAACACGTGTGTATGTGGGGTGAGAATTCGTCGCTAGGAACCAGAGTGATCACCCATCCGGGTGCTAGTGACAGTAGTCACTACGGCCAACCATTCTACGCTACAAGAGGCCCTTAAATAAAGCTGTATATAGTATGTTTTAAAATTATAATATAAATTATAATGCAAAATAATATAAAATTGTCGAGCGAAGCGAGAAAAAAATTTTTTGAGTCGGCAAGTTAATAGGTTTACCACCCCTCCATAAATTGTTCTTCGGGACGGCCCTGCGTAACACTGGTATTTATTGTCTGTACCGCTAACCCTTTATTCCGGTTAACGTTAACTGTACTATAAGCCTGTCATTTAAAGTTCTGTACCTTCATAACTAAATCGCGTTAATGAAAGTGGGTTCAGATTTCCATTGGGAGAATCATGTAGTATTAGTTGATTTTGGTTGATTAAACGATGCTGCAAAATATATTAATAGACAATGCCATTGAAAATCAGCTCTACAGTAATAAGTCAAACTTTTATCAGATATCAGTGTACAGTTTTCGTAGTTTGTATTGTATAACAATTTAAAATAATTGGGTTAGGTCTTAGGTAGGTACATAATAATATGTGATCGTATAATATTAATATATTATCTATATTGTATAATTGTCACCCAAGCTTAATAGAAAATCGATACGTTTACAACGACAATGTTCAAGTAACTAATATCATTGATTAAATATATAGTACCTATCTATATTTAATCAATATAAATATGTAAGTACTAAGCGAGTAAGAGCGCATATTGTTCAAAACTACAATAAACATTTTTATACAGACGTAGGTAATTCAGAAATTTCACTTCTTGTAAAATTTTTTTGTTGACCTTTTAGTTTTTACCAACTTATGAACTTACTAGTTACTGTTATTAGTTATTATATCATTGAGTATTGTAAAGTTATTACAAATATTAGGATCAATAATCATTAATCTATATAGTCTTTACTCAATGACCAATTGCTACAATGTAAGTACCTATAGGTGTACCCACAGCCTACAACTTTCTATTTAGGGTGCAATGCCGTAAAAATCATAGGAGCAGGCGGTGTACAGCACTGGGTCCCGCAGGGGCGAAGGGCCCTTAGCGGATGGACGTCAATTATTTTTTTTAATTTAATTCATAATAATTGTATTATTATCTTGTATTTAATTTCATATAGAAAAATGTAAAAGCCTGGTCCGTTTTACCACAGATTAAAATCTGTGGTTTTACTTAGAATTGTTTAATTAATATTGGCAGAATTTCAAATCCTTATTTTTATTCAACTGTATAAGTCAGATACTACTTCAGATTTGTAAGTAATATTTATCAGTAATATATCAGTATTAAGTATTGAAAAAGATCATACTGAAGAAATAAATATTGAAAAGATTATTGCTGATTTCGAAAATGCTAAAGTTCGGAAGAAAATGTTTTTTTAATACTTAAATATTATAAAATATGTAACAGGTATATTATTATGCAACAATAATAATAATAAATTTTATTTTAATTTCTAGTGTTACATGAAAACTAAAATTGTTATTCTTATATTTTATTGTAAATAAATTCAATACAATATCCACAAATACTATCCTATCTAAGCAGTAAAAATTCCGATGGTGTGAAGTCAGTCCGACTTTTTATGTATCTCAAGAAAGAGGGGCCCATATGCATTTGTTTGCACCTGGGTTTTTGACTCTCTAGTTGCGGCACTGTTAGGGTGTCCTTACAAAGATAGTGCAGGAACGGCCAGAACATCCTATAAATATCCTGCATTATCTTTGTCTCCCATTTTCCAACTTATTTTATTATATTATTAATATATGACGTATCGAATAAACTATTTTATTTTTGTTGTGTGTGTAAAAAAACAGTTGAATATTTATCATTGGATAGAGGAATCTGGAGACAAATTCGTTGGACTACATGGTCTTGAAGGCCAAAGCCACGGAAGAAGAAGCAGCTCTTCTGTCTAGTGTAAAGTGTATAGAGTGAATCACTGTAATGTATATATGTGTTCAATTTGAATTCAATGATAAATCATTCCATACAGAAAATGATTCTGAGCTCAGACGGTCAACCTATATTACTGAGTAAGTATGTTTATATTTTATAATAGACTAACTGACCCAGTGATCCCGTGAACTCTGTTGCCCGTTAAAAATGCCAACTTTGTTTAATTCGTTTTTTGATATTCGGTGTAATGGCCGTGTTCAAAACTTAAAAATGTTCATCTTGAATCTTAAAACAGGTTGTGCATCACTTTAAATATGAATTTTGGAAAATGCTTTCTTAGTGCACACTTACATAATATATACCAAATACTATATAATATATATTATACACCATACGGGAAACATAGTGTTGTGCAACAGTACAAGTGTACAAGAAACAGGCTGTGCCCAAAGTACACTCCCGTTTCCCAGCCTTCTCCAATTCAATATTTAAAGAATTTTTCTTTGGTATACCAAACTTACTGGTTTTTAATACTTTATAAGATAAAAATATAAACAATATTACATGATTTTTCATGTAAAAACCATATACCTTAACGTAAAAATACTCTTAAAAACATTCATGATATAATTTATTTTAAAACACTACAAAAATAATGAAATGTATTTTATATGGTTATTACAATATTTAAGATATATATATATATATTTATATCTTTAATCGTGATCGTGTTTAGTTACGTGCTTTTAAAGTTTAAAATAGGTGGGAATATATTTTCATAACACTAATTTAATATATCAATGATTTTTACAGATAGAGAGCGCACTCAGTCAATTAAGCAGCTGTTCCTGCGAACAATAATATTTCTGTATTGCTATGTGATATCACAGATATAATATAATATATTATTACAGAATAACTATTCTGTGATATTATATTTTAGTTCATGATAATATCCTGTAATCTGTGGATGTCGTTTAGTAATTAGTGTATCAGCCAGTCACTGTGGTCGGCCCACCTTTCAATTTGTCCATTAAATCTTAAAATTTAAATCGTGAATGTGACGGACACCGCTCCTAGCAACGGATGAAAAGATGTGGGCTGTAGCCATGGTCACAGTGGAGGCGTGAACTCTTTTTTCTGTCAGCACTTAACAATTCAGGTGAATGGTTAACATAAACAAAAAATGTATTTATGTTTGATTATTCCGTTGTACACACTCGAGTGCACGACGTAAGACGTTTACGACAAACAAAACTGAACGAAAGTGATGGAAAAAGTTTTTATAGTTTACAATTTAAAACAAACAAAATTATTAGAAATATACTAATTCATTAACAAGTTAATATCCGTATGTAGTATAATCAAGTCATTATTATTTATTACGTTACAGTTTAATAGGTACATAATAAGTAAATACTTAAAGTTATAAAATTTACTATTTAAGTTCTTATTATTCAACCTTAAAAACTTAATTTATTTAAATTAATGTCTTAAATTTTAGATTCTAAGCAACGATCTGTAGTTTTTTTTATGTGTCTGTGACTGTGTACACAATTAGTAGATGATAAAATGCTTCGATTTTCTACTTCGGTAACTTTTTTGGTGGGAAAGTAAGTCCGTCAAAAGTTAAAATGTTGACAAAATTCGACAAACCTTTTTTTTTTTTTATTATTATTAATAAATACACAATCTGTACTCAAATGGCACAATAACCGTTAATCCATAGTCTCAATTTTTTTTATAAGCATTTAAAATTCAAATATTGACAAAATACGTACAATTCACGAAAATGTACAAATTATTTTGAGTTAGAAATTCATAAAAAAAATTCTATTTAAATCTAAGATTTGAAAATGTAATACAAGATTCCGCATAAGTTTTTCTACCATTATTAAAAAAAAAAATTTTTAATTTTTATATCGATTTCTCATGTAGCGATTTTGTTATTTTGCTGTTATTCAAAAATGAATAACTATAGATACATGTAAATTTCACCGAATGTTAATTTTTTCATTTTCTATATGATTTTAAAAATATTTTGACTCCTTTTGAGCTGTTAACGAACTTTGTCAGTTTTTATTTTTTTTCTATAAATATCAATACAATTTTATTTGTTGGGTAAAAAGAGTAAAATTTAATACAAGGCTCCTGATATATTATTACAATAGCAGTTAAAAAATATTAAAAATATATAGGCACAATTTTTTTTTTATAAACATTTAAAGTTTAAGTTTTGACAACATTTATCAAATTTAAAATTTAATAACTATTTTTTAGTTAAAAATGTATAAAATGTTCAACTTTTATAGCTAATGATTGAAAATTTAAAACAAGATTCCACCAAGTAAATAGGTTATATATAAATTACTTTATTCAAAATAATATTATCATCAAAATATACATAGTTATATCCGAGGTAATATCATTATAGGCCGACTGACCATTTTCGCTCAGAATCGTTTTTCTTATACAATGATATTATATTATTAAATTCAAATTTAACACTATCTATTATACAGTCACCCACTTGTAACCTACTGTACAGCAGAGTGACATACACTTGCCCCACCTTTTTTTTATAAACATTTAAGTTTAAAATTTTGAAAATATTCAAACTATCTTTCAGTTAAAATTCATAAAAGTTTTTCCTTTCATAGCTAACAATAGAAATGTTGATAGAAGACTCCCTATCTTAAAGGGGCTCAAGTGTATCATGTTCTAAGGAGTAATATTTAGGTAATTCACATGACATAAACATTTGGGCTATGTCTATGTGTGAGTACTGAGTAGTAAATGAACATATGTGTGTTGAGAATCGTTTTAATACCGCATCGCTAGCAATGACCGCCGGATGCAACTCTCGCACTTGCACGCATATGTAAAACATCTTTAAAAATTAAAATATACTTGTTTGCATTACTTTAAAAACTACTAAATGCGGTAGTAAATTAAACATACTTCCTCAAGTTTGATTGTAAATTAAAAAAAATTGTTGAATTTATAAGCTTCTATACTATGCTTTTTAGGAATCCCTTTTTTGATTTCAAATCAGATGTGCCCAATACAACTGTAAAGCAATTATTCATGGAATTTTTGAAAAAAAAAATATTAATTTGAGGGTCTTTTAAAATTGAAAATTGAAAATCGACTTCCTAAAAAGCCTAGATATTTTTTCAGAGTTCATACATGTATAAAAAATCTGACATTCCAAACTATGTGCAATTTACCATCGCTTATTTGTCTAAAATGTATGAAAAATAATGTGTGCTGCGATCCTCTTAAACAAAAATAAAAGTTTAGCCAAGAGTAATACATATTAATTTTTTATGAACGTTTAAATTTTAATTTTTTACACTTGGATTTTCATCGGTAAATTAACGAATTTTCATCTATCAATAGATATTTTGTAATTCAAAAACGAATATTCCTAGATACTTGAAATTCTCACTAAAAGAAATGTTAAAATGACCATCAAACAATTTTAACTCTTTTTGAGCTATTTGTCTAGACATTTTTAAAATTATTTTTCCGTTAAAAATTCATAAAAGTTTTTCTTTTCATACCTAAGATTACAAATTTCAATAGAAGATTTCTCATAAGTTTTTCTACATATATAAAAAAAAAAATACTTAAACGGAATATTAATTTTTTATGAGCGTTTGAATTTATAAAATTTACGATGTTTGATATCTAGCGGTAAATAATTGAATTTTCATAAATCGATTTTTGAGATTTTGTTATATTTCCAAAATGAAAAATTAGTGTAGACTCTTGAAATGTCCACCAAATATTTATATTAGCATTTTCCATACATGGTAAAATTTCCTAACAATTTTGTCTCTTTATGAACTTTTTATACTTATGAGAAAATTGTTCGTGTTTTTTAAATTATTTTTCAGTTAGAAATTCATTTAAGTTTTTCTTTTTATAGATAAAATTATACATTTTAATAGAAGGTACCAACAAGTTTTACCATCTCTATAAAAAAGGAAAAGTTTACCGAAAAGTTACGCTATTTATTGCCATGATATATTTTCGATTTTTATTAATTTTTTTAATTATTAAATTTGATTATTTATTCAAATATGCTAGACTGACACAAAGTCTACACCCAGAATTATTTTTCTTAAACAATAATTTATCATTGAATTCGAATATAACACATCCATTACAACGACATGCTTGACAAATACTGATCAGCTCAAAAGTTCCCACTTGCCACATTTTAGATTCTGGACAAAGTGAAAGAATTTATTGATTTTACAATTATGAGTTTTTTTTTTTAATGTTGATAGCATTTTTTTCGTTGAGTTAAAAAGCTTTAAAATGTATTACACACTCCTAATAAGTTGTTTTAATAGCAGTTGAAAAATATTAAAGGAACATAGTCAAGCAAGATATTTTTGTATGATAGTTTAAATTTAAAATGTTGACAAGTCATAAAAATATCGAAAATATGTTAATTATTTTCTAGTTACCAAATAACAATTTATAAAATGTAAAATTTTTATAGCTTATGATTGACAATTTAAAACAAGGTATCTCACAAGAAATAAATTCATATTGTAAATTTAAATCAAAAAATATAAAAAATATAAATAAATAAAACTTGATATTTAAACCAAGAATAACAATTTTAGCTATGTTGTTGTAATTAAAAAAATTATTTGTTTGTACTAGAAACTATCAAAGCATATTATTATATTTTATACATACACGATGACGTTTTAAAATGCAATGTTTTTGAAAAATATTAATTCAATCTACTGTATTACTATAGATGCAAATAGCGTTTGAGATTTGGGGGGGAGGTCTAAAACCCTACATTTATAATATTGATTATTGAATAAGCTTAAAACAACATTTAGTAAATGTTTGGGGGGGGGACTATGGACGTTTTTTGGGGTTAAGACTTTAAAACAATCTCTATTTATTAATATCTAATAACATATTGTTACTAAGTAATATGGGCGTCTTCACTAAGAAACATTTTTCGTTTACAATGATTTTATATCATCGAATTCAAATTTAACACATCCATTGTTATACTATTACATGATTAGTAAACATAATGTGATGAACCACCAAATAATGTTTAATCATGATTCAAATTTTGTTACATTTGATGTTATCAGTTGCTAATTGTTATAGTGACATTGTTTGTTTTTATGATGAACACAATAATATATAATTATAATCACCTACAATAATTTCCTTACAATTCAAAAGATTTGTTTGTGGATCAATATCCAATGTCTTTCACAAGAAGGGAAATTCTGTTATCTTTCTGGTGTTTTATTAAAACATATATTTGGAATTTTATTTTATTTCTTCGATAAATTATATTTATAATTATAATTTACCTAGAGAAATACCTATTAATACCTATTTTATTTAAAAATAAATGGTCAACTTTTAGCTTACTGAATTTGTAAAAATAAATATCAATTCACATTTAGGTAGGTATACTATTTATTTGTGGTTTAAAATGGCATTATATTGGATATCAAAAAGAGTTTTGTGTTTAATAAAAATTAATTTAATTGCTTTTCATTATATTATGTTTGTTTATTTTTGTTTTTAATTGTAAGTTCAATTTACATTATTTTTCAAGTTTTAAGAAAATTATAAAATTAATTGGTTTAGGTAAATTCATGGCGACTTCTGTGAGGACTAGAATCAAATTAGAAGGGTCAGCAGGTACTGGCCCCCAAATTAATACTATTCCTGTTGTAACATCAGGTAAAATAGGTCAGACTCATGTTATACAACCAGTACAACAAACTTCTGTGAAGCGTACATCTATTAATCTGGTACTTCATTACCTAATATAGTTATATGTGTATTATATATATTTAAATCTTCTTGTTTTCAGAAACTGAATAGTAATATACAACATGCAAATGCTATACTGTGTGGAACTAGTCCAGTTCATGATGATAGATATAATAAATCAACAGATGATGATGATGAACATCACCTAGATCATACAGATAGGAATTCTTCTACAGTTACTGTTGATAATGGTCATTATATTGTTGCAGAATCAGGTCAGTTTCACAAAATGTTATTATTATATTTATATAATTTAAGAAATTACAAAGAATTTTTTGTTATAGTAAAATTAGATTTTATTCAAATAAAATTAAAATATTTATCTTGTTCTGGTCAAATATTAGTTCTCCATTTGTCATATAAAATTATAAAATGCATATTATCTTATATCGTAATTATAAAATTAAAATTAAGAAGGGACTCATGGAAGATCTTAATATACTTCCCTTACACCAGTACCAACATTGGGTAAGACTCAATGAAACATTTATTTTATTTTTCATTTCAAACTTTTTGAGTTAAAATTCTCTGGTATATTATTTCAAAATTTGAATCTATTTAATTTTATTTATAATAGACTTTCTGATGTACTTTTTAATTTGCTTTAAAGGATCCTCATACTGGTACAGAGAAAATATTGAACCCAAGCTTTGTCTCATGTAACATTACATTAATTTGTGTTAATATTCATGATAAATGTATATTAGTATAATATTATGTGGATTCTTTTTGGTGCCTTTGTTATTTCAGCTTGAATAATTATAATTATTCTGTAAAACTTATATCACATCAGTGTATTGTTTGTATAGGTATTATAAGCCAACCAACATGTCATGTACAAAATAAAGCTATCAAAACAAATACAATACATCAGAATAGTATCGAGGAGTCAAATAGAGGAATGCAAAACTCCGGTCTTATCCAAGCAAATAAAATTTCCCCTGCAACTGTAAGTAGTTGATAGATTTTATATGGAATAATAAATAACTCAATGATATATTATTATGAAGGTCGACTGGCTGATGGATAATTATGAAAAGGCTGAAGGAGTGTCGTTACTCCGATCAACAATATATGATAATTATTTAACACATTGCTCGGAAACTAAATTTGATCCTTTAAATGCACCATCATTTGGTAAACTTATCCGATCTGTGTTTACGGGATTACAAACAAGGCGTCTAGGAACTCGGTATGGTGCTATTTTTAAATACATTATGTGGCTTATTTTACTTGCAGTTTTTTTGTTTAAAAGAGGAAATTCAAAATACCATTATTATGGTATTAGAATTAAACCTAATTCATTATTAAATGAATTAAAAGAAGAGGAAAGCCTACCAGTTGAAACAACAAGTCGAAGTAGTAGTTCAAAAAAAATTAAAAAAATTAAAATTGAAGAGCAAAATTGCAATCAATATACTACCATCAGTTCAGATTCTGGAAATTATTCTCAAAACAGTATTCCATCTTCTCCTTCTCAAGCACAAGACCAAGAATATTTAGGTGATGGTGCTAATGCTGTACCACAATTTCCTGATATTATATTGGATGAACTACAATTGGATGATAATTGTACTTTAGAAGATGTAGATACGTTCAAACATTTGTACCGTGAACATTATAAAGTACTTAGATATTTTTAAACTGAAATTCATTTATTTGTGTTTAAATAATTTTGCTTTTGTAGGCGTTTTTAAGTGCTGTGTTGAACTTAGAATTTGGCACTATTGAGTCACTTTGGCGTCAATTTTGGTGTAGTCAAGATAATAAAAATGACGAATATGAAGTAGAACAATATTTGTCTAAAGAAAAATTATATTCATTGTCAAAGTGCAAAACATTGCAATTGTTTGTGAAAACTGTTGATTTTCTATTTTATCAAAACTTGGTTAAAGTTTTAATTCCAGATGTTCTTCGGCCTGTTCCTAGTATGTATATTTTATATATTTTTATTTAAAGATATAACTATAAATTAATAAATTATGAATAGGAACATTAACTGAAGCAATTAGAAATTTTTCCAAAAGTCTAGAGTCATGGCTTATATCTGCAATGCATGGGTTTCCAGAAGAAATGATCTCAATAAAAGTTATTATATTAATTATAGTATTTTTAATTTTCATTTAAACAATCATCACAATTATTATTATAATTTATAATTTTAGGTGGCTGCTGTTAGAGCCTTTGCACAAACTTTACGCAGATGCACTTCTGCAAGAGCTGTGCTTCAAAATTATACCAAAATAAATCAAATACTTACCGATTTGAATTGTATGGACTTCTATAATGAACAAGAATATGTAAGATATTTTTTAATTTTTATATTTCTTAATTTATAAAACATATATATTTCAATATTCATTTGCATTTTTTTTTTACACTCTAGGTTCAACAAATAAATAATTTGGAAAATGATAATGATGCGGTTCATACTAAGAAGAGGGTTAATAGCGAAATAAATGAGGGCTCTGAAATGCTTTCGGATTGTAATGAACCTCCAAAAAAACCAAAAACTCCCAATTGTTAGTATCTTACCAATTTATATGGATAATGTGAATTGATAATATTTCATTTTTAGATTCTGCCAGTACTTCCACAGAACCAGAACGTTTTAATGTTTTGTAAGTATATAATAATAAAACAAAATTTGGGTTATAAATTTAGTTGAATTATCAAATAATTTTAAGTAAGCCGACAAGACACTGTTAAAAATATCAGTTTAAGATTTTAGACCAAGTTATTTGTTATATAGATAATTTATGTATCAGGCACAGTGAGCTATGATATTTATTTGGAGGGGGGAGGATATTTGTATTATGAACATGGAATATATCAAATACAATAAATCTTATGTATTTTGATAAATATCTCTTTACATCGTAAAGAAATCAACATCTAGTAATACATTATTTATTTATTATTATTTACAAACTAACAATTATTATTACAATAGATAGATTATATATACATTAATATTTAATAGATAATAGACAATAGTTTGCTCACCTTCTTTAAGCTGAGGATGTGTTATATTTAATTCATTGATAAAAAATCATTGTACACAAAAAACGAGTTTGAAAATTTTACTATGTATAGGAAATGCTGATATAAATATTTGGTGAACATTTACAGAATTTGCAATTATTTGCTTTGGATGTACAACAAAAAAATAAAATAGATTTTTATTTTTTAATTGGTTTTGCATAATAATTACCACTTTTTTTTTGTTTTCTTGACGCTTTTTAAAAGTACTTGGAATTTCCAATTTTTACTCAAAAGTATTAACTAGATTCACTTTTTTATCAGATAATAATGTTGATATCAAAAATCTTAACAATTTTAGTATCCAAAATGTTGCTCACAGACAAAAAAAAAATCATCATTGTAAAATCAATATATTATTTTGTTCCGTTCTGAATCTAATATAAATTATTTATTAGAATATTAATTATTTAATTATTTTTCTTGTAGATTAAGAAGTCCATCAAAAGAAACCAAGAAAAATAAATCCAAGGTACTGACTGTTTTATTTATTTGACTCCATAGAAATATTTATATTTGCTGATAGTTATACTTTGAAAGCTGTTGCTTTCCAAACCTTCTGACATTCTATATCAATTTGTTTTAGATGGCAATGGAAGAAACTAAGTCGTCAAAAGATGACATGGATGAGGAAAAATATTATAGCAATGATTGTGTTGGTGATGACAATGAAAATAATTTTGTTTTCACTACTCAGGACGATTACAATTCAAAATATCCCACTATGATTGATCCTGGTCGGTTTTCTTGTCGATTTTGTGATAGAGAATTTACCAACGCCAATAGTTTATCCAGGCATGAAAATTTTCACACTGGAAGAGCTCCTCTTGAGTGTGATGTTTGCTTTAAAACGTTTATCAGCAAATCTATATTGTGTATACATAAAAGGTCGCATACTGGGGTGAAACCATATGCGTGTGTTATTTGTGGACGATCTTTTACGCAAAAATCAAATTTGGTTTTACATTATAGAAGACACACACAGGTCAAAAACCGTACAAGTGCGGTCCGTGTGAAAAAAAGTTCTCATCAACCAGTGGTCGAGCAGAACATACACTTAGATGTCATCCATAAGACTTATCATCAAACCTAAGTTGATTCCGTTCTCGTTAATGATGTCATTATGAATATTTCTTTTTCCTGATGAAAACATATTAATTTGTTAAGAGTTATATTATTACTGAATCCTAAAACTTATATTTAAATACGTATCAATCTTTTCTTAAAAAATTATAAATTGTTTACTTGAAATTACTTATTGTTCATTAAAAAAAAATAAAATATTAAAGAAGAATTTGTTCTTAACCAGGGCTCAGAAGTTAATAATATGCATTTTAAAAGTTTATATAATATGTTCTAAAACTTGGGGGAAATGTGAAAAATATTATTTTCAAAAACAAAGTTCTGCAATTTTCATTTTTAATGTGATATGTGAACAAAGAGTTGTGTGGTTTGCAAAGAGTAAAAATGTTCCCTTAAAATTTGTTTAGTTTATAGATACTGAGTTAAGCGATGTATATACGATCAATTTGTTATTTTTTTTCTGTAGACACAATGTCAATACATAGCAGAAAAAATGTCTGAATATTTAACTTAAACAATTGTTTATAATGTAATATTATTATTTATTTACATACTCATATAACTTGCTTAAAAATTAAAAACCCAAACTTGCAATACATTATGCAATTTTTAAAATGTATAGATTAATATATTATGAATATTATGAACCTATTGAAATTGTTCTTGGTACCTTTTTAATTTAATAACATCTAGTAATAACTAATATTAGGTACTTATAAATGCAATTAATTTTGAAAAAAATTATAACCTACAAATGTCAATAGAAATAGTAATAAGTGATCACTATAATAGTATTGAAATTTTAATTGATAGTAAACATAATAGAAAATAAATATATAATAATATAACCTATTAAAGGCTTAGAAATAAATGTTGACGTACTGGTCTTCACTCAGAATCGTTTTTTAAGTGATTGCTTTTACCTATTAAGTTGAACAAATTTAACTTACCTATCCATATTGCGGTGATCTTCCTAATGTGATTATGACACTATGTGAGACGTGAGATATGTACACTTTGGTGAAATTAATAGATAATAATATAGGATACACTTGAACAGTGCGTAGCCATGGCGGCCTGGGTGCGGACCCCCCCCCCTCAGTACCCACCAATCTTAGGACTGTATAAAGTAATAATATGAAAGTATATTTATAAAATTTAGAATATGGATATGGATAAACTATCTACTAATGTGAAGGTGCGTACTGTGAAATATTAATTACCTAACCTATTGAGTATATCCCTACACTTTTGTCGGTAGCCGATAGGTTTGGAGGTACCTTCCTATAAGTATATTATTATGCCTATTTAATAATTGTTCCGTTAATGCATAGCGGTCCACAGTCAATATGTCAATATATGGAAACATATTGGAAACAATTACTCATGTAAGTATATAACTAAAAAATATTATTTTTCGTAAAGTATAAGACCTTACAGCAAAGATCTATGGTTTTTGCCATGGCATCCCATGGTGCTAACATTGGTCGTGTTTGAGTCGCGCAATGCCAGACCATGAAACGAGGAGTTTTTGCTCCTGACATTTATCATGTTTGTACTTTGTACCTATATAATATATTGTATGCATACTTCATCAATTTGAAATTTGAATTAACTATTAACTTGATTTACAGAATCAATGGCTTAATATGACATACCATTTCGTAATAGGTAATATTAAAGAATAGTATTATTAGTTAACACCTGAAAATATATTTATATATCTGCATATTTGTACTAACAGTATGCACGCATTTCTGTAGTCAAATAATAAATTTATTATATTACAAAAAATTGAGCTAATTTTTTAAAAAATATATGAATTGTGTAATTTTACCCGATTGTACAGGTTAAGTTCCAAACATTGTTTTTCTTGATTTGACATTATCAAAACAATTAATTTTTTGTGAAATATTTATTTATTTTATCCTTTCTCTTTCTGTACATTACATATTATATGTAATGAGCTATATGATCATATGGATAGTATAATTTTATTAAGCTTTGTTATTTACTGTTAATACGTTAGATATGGCTAAATTTGACAAATTTACAAAATTTAAAATATTTATTCAGGTCAAAATATTGCTACAATTGAAAGAGTACTTCGACCGATGCAAAGTAAACTTGTATACCAATTCAAACACCTTTTAATTTTTTTAATTGAACAACTAGAAGTACCTTAATTTTTGTCAGTCGCTTAGGTCCTTAGATATTCCTATGTTCAACGTGTGTTAGACAAAGACAGAAAAATCACCACATCCAACGCCCTTGAGCGTTGTTACTTGTTAAACTATATAAATATATTACAGAGGTGTTAAGTTGTTATAATTAAAATATTACATACCTATACTGGAAATTATTTAATGAATTTTTTTAAAAAAAGAAATTTCGTTTTATTCTATACCTATACCTATTGTGGCATATACAAACATGTGTATGTAATTTTATCTGTACAACCGGGTAAAATGACGTAGTCATATATTTTTAAAAAAGTGAGCTCAATTTTTTTGTAATATAATAAATCTATTATTTGACTACAGAAATGTGTGCCCAATGTTGCTTACATTATTTTATTTTACTCAATTATATATTTTAGATTCTGAGTGGAACGATGAATGTATTGATTTTACAATGATGTGTGTTTTTTTATTTTTTATTTTTTTTATTTTTTTTG
>NC_042495.1:35107781-35151999 GCF_005508785.2 Acyrthosiphon pisum | reverse complement strand
TAAGTCAAATTTTTTTTAAATACTATAGACTATAATATAATATTATGTCTTATACCTAGACTGACATACCGTCTCCGCTCAGAATCGTTTTTCTTATACAATGATATTATATCATTGAATTAAAATTTAATACCATCCATTATACAGTAACCCACTTGTAACCTACTGTACAGCAAAGCGAAATCCACTTACCCACCTTTTTTTTTTTTTTTTTTATTATATTTAAATTGTATCAGCAAATTAATGCTCTGACAAGTTTTATAACAACACATTTTAATATTTAATAATAGTGTAGCGAGTGACATTTATGTAATAAGTGGTTTGATAATTAAGTATACAAAACAATCGAGATTATACAATACAATATAGCAGAGGGAATAATATAATGAAATACCTTGTTAATTTAATTATCGTAATATCCATTTAATTGTTATTATTTTATAATAGACACAACTTAAGTTGAATATCTTAAATGTGTGTTCATAAATTCTTAAATATGTTTTGCCGTATAATTTCTTTTTGTTTATTTTAAGAGGACGCTAACTCATGCATTTGTTGTCTCCGTCTTACACACGTACGATATAGCAAATTTTCCGTTCACTAGTTTCAATAGTGTGTTGTTAGTTTTAATATTAGAGTTAATTGACCTATTATCATACTTTTAGGTAAAAATATTATCTGTGCTTAAGCGTTAGCGATTTTTCAATATTTTAATTTTCAAGTAAGATATGTGGATGTGAAATATCAAAAATTAAAAATGCTCATATCTCGCTTGAAAATTGAAATATCGAATAAAAGCCAACGCTTATGCACAGATAATGTTATTATCTAAAAATGTTTTAATAGGTATAATATAAAATAATATAAAAAATAACAGCATACTATTGAAACCAGTGAACAGAAATTTGCTATGTCTCAAGTGTGTAAGACGGACACAACACATGCATTAGTCATGCATTAGTGATGCATTAGTCCTCTTAATATTTATTTAATTTGCTCAAAGTTCATACGATCAATGAAAATTTATATTTTTTTTCAGAATGGGGGCATATTTAAAAGAGCCCAGGACGGCATAGTTGCTCGAAATCCGGCCCTACGCTCGTTATGTTACTGTATGTAGGTATATGAGTATATTATGAAAATACGTTACGTTCGCAGTGTGCTCAGACAACCGAACTTCGCCAACTCCAGCGACACAGCGTTCCTCGGCGCCCAGCAGCTGCCTATACGAGCTGGCGAGTTTCTGAAAGCTTACGCCGCCGGCCACCACGTTAACCGATCTCCTGCGGACCATTGCGTCGCCAACGAGTTTCGGGACGGTTCGAGCAGGTGCATCAATGACTGGGCCGTTCTGCGTCTATTCTGGTCCGGCCCGAGTCGTTTCACTGAGGCCACCGCTGCCACCACCATGCACTGTCATACAAAATCGGATATGACGACAATATAGACGATTCTGTCAGAGGAGAGCTCAAATATTATCATTTATCGGGGGGAGATAATCGCCTGCAGTGGCGTGGCGAACGGTAATTTCAGAGGCAATTGTCTGAGATTTTTCTTAAATAGAGGGGTGGGTGGTAGCCGGTGGGTCCCCTAGTAAATGTAATATGATATTCTTAATAGGTAATCAATAACGATCTGAAATATAATTAGTTATATTATATTAATACATTATTATGCATTAATACTTGGGATATTTGTAACTTGCCTCTGGAAAATTTTTAGTTCGCCATGCAACTGATCGCCTGTCCGCCGGCCGTACAAGGGTCTTCGTCTTCCAAAAAAAACTTATATAAGTGTCCCGATATGTCGGCCGCATCGTACAGTGCGATCGAATTAAAAAAACCAGAGTCGTCTTGCTATTGTGTAATAAATAAACTTATAAACACCAAATACCTATCCATGGTAATTGCCGTCGTGTCGTTGTTAAGTCTTCGTTGATCAATTATTGCCACAAACAAATTAAATGGTGAATTCTCACTCTCACAGACACGTAGCTAAGTGGTGGCCTTGGGGGCATATTTTCAGGCCACCCCATTGTATTGTTGAAATACCCAAGGCTCAAATAATTTAGTAAAAACAGTTAAACCTTATTAAAAAATGTTTATTTTAATATTTGTTTAATTACATATAATTATCTTGAGCGCTGTGTTATCATACGACGATTACAAATATGAATGTACCTAACAAGTTGTAATTATAGTATATTGTAGTTCTATCAATCCAACTGTTAGGGTCACTTAGGGAAGTAACTGGAGAGGGTCACTGTGTTAGTCCCCTTATAGGTCTTTCTACCTAAAGCTTATTTTTAAAAGAGGACATACATTGGTGATTGGTTATTTACTAAAAAATGGTCTGCCATCATTTGTCATAAAATGAAACATTTCACCTTAATAGCAATAAGCAAAGTCTTTTTTATGACAGTAAATTCGATCATTTAAAAGTTAAAACTCTGTTAAACCTAAATTCGTTATTATTTATAATTTTTATTAGTTGACAATGTAAAACGATGCGTTAATTAATTCTATATGTTGTATATGTTGTATATCAACGGATATATATCCTTTTACAAATTATATAAAGAAAACATATCAGATAAAAATTAAATTAGTGTAGTAAAACCTAACAAAAACAGATAAAATAATATAAAAATTACTGAAATAAAAGTAATAATTAATATATAAAATTATAGATACATTATAAACATTTTTTTTTTCCATATTTATCAATCAATATTTTTTAATAATAACATGTTAAATAACAACAAATAACTACACAATTATTATTTATCTTGTAGTATTCTCAATTCTCATACAAATCGATGTGTCACACAATTTTTTTTATAGTCGGTGATTTGAGCGTGAAAACGCGCGACAAGCTCAAAAATTACGTGACACCTCGATCGTATGAGAATTTTACAAAAAATACTACTTGAGCATTTATTTTTGCATTTAAGATAATGTTCTAAAAATGAGTTGAATAAACCCAGATTTTGAAGAATATGGAAAAAAATTTTCAAAAAAATCTATAATAATATAGGTACTGGTTACCTCATCCATTTCAGAAACACCCTATAACTATAGAATTTTATTCTCAGTTTTCAGTTATCATCACGAATTAAGATAGGTGTACAGGGTATATCTGAATTCGTGGTTCTCAGTCTCTCACGTCGCTATTAGTAATAATTACAAATTACAATTTAATACGTCTTGTCTATGGGCCTCAGTGCAATACTACTGGCGCTAATCAAATGTACGTTGTCTGCGTACTGCGTAGTAGCACACTACACAACCAGGGGTTGACTCTGATCCCTGTGGTCGGTGGGCGGGAGGGCTATCGCTTTAATCTCTTTCCAGTGATTTCTATGACTATCTGCGCTATGTCGAGGATCGAGATCTCGCCAAAATCTGTTCCTCGTTTGTATTTATATAATATAATATAGCATAATATTTTACCGTATTTATTATCGAGTTCTTCGTGTCGTGGCTATATAGTTGTTGTGTTTTAGTACTCTCAGTACTTTGCATTAAGTCCCAAGTCCCTGTGATGTGATACCGTAACGCGCTGTTAGTAATAACATCATCTACCAATGCGATTGTCGTTTCGTAGACCGTTTTCAAAACGTATCGAAATGTTTATGTAATTGCTCATTCGACAACCATGAACTACTGTTTTATTTTGTTGATAGCAGTAATAGGTCATCAGCCAGGCAAGAATGTTAAATATTACTTATACCTAAATACTATTCACTTGAATATTTTCTCAACTTACATTCGTTACTACAGGTAATGTCAAGACCGACTGTATAGACAACAATGGTCGAACTGTTCAGGACGGAAAGACGTACATACCGGGCCCGGAAATCTGCACTCGGTGTGTGTGTGACAATTCTGTAGCTAAATGGTGTCACCCTGTGCTCTGTACAGCTCCACAGGTACTTTTTACTTTTTTAACTTATAAATTATACATAGTAATTTGTAAAATTAGTTAAATGACACACAAATAATTAAAACAATTTTATTTAATTTTAGGATTGCAAGTCTTATACAACTGTTGGAAATATATGCTGTGAATTCAATTGCTTAGATGAAACTCTCAAAGGCGATAATATTAATGCCAGATCAATTGCCAGCACTGTCACGGCATTTTTATTTTTCATATTAATTGTTTTCCTCATCAACCGGTTACATAAAAGAAATATAATGTCAAGTAAGAGTAAATTCGTATTATTTATATTATAGCATTGACATTTTTATTTTAATATGTTTAACTTTTTTAAAATCTTAATTTGATGTAATTAATAATATAATATTACCTATAATTTTTATACCAAATCAATGTTCAAGAAGCATGCCATTTATTAAACAACGTTTTGCCTATAATTAATATTGTATATTTGTGTATTATTCAGTAAAATTAAATTAAAATGTTTAAAGGAAGTATACCTATTACTGAATAATTGTGAAGAAACTACTGTAGAAGTTGTTTTCAAGTCTAGATCTATAACTTATTAGTTAGATATTACATAATATTATGTATAATATACTCTGTTCCAAAAGAGAATTTACTGGACGGCAACCGGTTTTTGTCTGGTGGTGCACATCTCTTACATAATGATATGGGTAACAACTTTCCGAAGGAGAAAATAGTACATGGAAATGGTATTCTCTTTTGAAACAGAGTTTGTAGTTTATAACCTTTATAGTTGTATACTTGTATGCGATCATTTAAACCGTACAAAAATTAACTTACTATAGTTACCTTAAAAAATGAAACCTCTGTATGTTTTAAAACAAATTGTATTGAAATATAGATGGAGAAGTATTTACTGATCCAAACTCACTTCAAATGGGCGAAGGTGTACGTGGAATTGGGTTCATTAGTGGGTATATGAATTTACCTAGGCCTGATTTATACTATGGTGATCATGCAACTCTACATATACCCTTATGGAAGACATACTATCCACGTGGTGATGCACCGCCTCCATATGATGAAGCTATCGCATTACCTCACCAAATAGTACCCCAACAATTAAATGCACTAGTAGATGAAGTTACAGCTTACCATAGAACCATACCTTTTAACATGACTGAAATTGAACAAAATGTTCAGCCACATACATCTTGTGACCCTGAGACTGAACCAACTACCAACCAGCAGTTTTTAGAAGACAGTAATAAATTAAAATATTTTATACTTGTTTCTATCACCTACTAAGTAACTGATTATTTCAGATCAAACGAATAATGATAAATACCAGTGTCATGATAAAATGCCTACAATTTCTAACAATGATTTCCGAGAAGAATGTGAAAATTGTAAGCACGATCAAGAACTTGCTGAAGGGTATGATGATATTTTCCCTGAACCAGAAACAATGACGCTAGAACGAAGACCACAATTGTTAACTCATGAACATGCTGCAGTTGGTATTGAATCACGTTCATCAATGACCCTACCAGATAATGGAAGACTACGAAGGTACTTAAATTTATATTTTATCATTTAGTTACTATTTATACTATAAAAAATTACGTAGGCCTCATGTTGGGAACTTGAAAGATAAATACAGAGACGGATGGTTCAAAGAAACTAGTTTAAAAGAAAATACAACTTCTGATGATGATCAGCCATAACAGAAAAGAATTATCATTGTTTGGTATAATACTTTATTATTATGGGTAAGTATAAAATTGGTTAAGTACTATGCACTTAGCACCAATTTAATTATTGACTATTATTTATGTCAGTTTAAAAAAATGTTTTTATTTTATATAACTAATTAGTACTCAAAATCTTATTTCTTCATGGCAAAATATTCCATACATAACATTTTGCATATAATAATAATACTTATCATGATAAACATATTAGATTATTATTTATTATAAACATATACTTGATTTCAATTTTATCTTATATTGTAATAAGTAAGAACTAATAAGTGTATCATTTTATAATTTCTTGATTTTCTGGCTTTTAATGCAAACATTTTTTTTCTCAATATATTAATATTGATATATTAATTTAAAGTACCAAAGATTTATATTTTATAATTTATAAGATCTCAGCTAAATTAATTATTTTATTTTTTTAAATTGTATTAATTATTAGTTGTTTTTAGTTTGTATACTTTTCTGTGATAAATAGTTATTTTAGGTAGCTTCTAGTTAAATTGTATTATTGTGCCATATAAGTATGGTATCATACATTTTTCTATGTATATTGTAACTTATCCGTACCACAATTTATTCTACAGAATTTAAATAAAATTAGAATAATATTTACTATACCTATCGTCGCCAACATATAAAAAATGTTCAATTGATTTTTAACAGTTTTTGGTAAACTTAAGTATATTAACAATTTTATCTATAAGAGTACTAATTTCACCTAATGTTTTAATTTATAAATAAGTATTTAGTAAATTGTATTTTAAGATAGTTTATTGTAACTTAAGTACCAAAAACTGTATAAACAAAAAAATACCACTTTTTATAAGATTCATCTTTGTTTAACTAATTTGATTCAAATAGTTTAAATTATACATTCTAATCAAGTTGATATTCAAATAATTTTTGTAAGAATTTTCATTGATTGTTAGAACAGTATATTATAATTTATTGTTTTTGTGGAATGGACAATAATATATTGATATATTCTTTATTATTTAATATTTAATGAACAAACAAATAGGTACTTGTAAGTTGTGCATAATTAAAATGATATAATATTTATTCTACTTATAAGTAATATTTTTTTTTTATTGGTTTTCACGACCAATGTTTACAATTATAAATTATCCTAGGTAGTATTTCTCGAAAAAAAAATGGTCCCTATTATTTAAATAACCCAGTGTTAAATTTCTAATGTATAGTTCCTATTGTTCTTCAAAACCTCTTTTTCTTAACTAATAATGAACTAAATAATTCAGCTACCTAAATATATTTATGCTATGTAAAATATCCATTCATATTTAAATTTGTGTATTGTTAATATTTATGTCCAGGTAAATCTTAAAAGATAAAATCTCCAGATTGTGTTATTTTCTCTATCTTGAGTAATTATTACTGAATACTTGATCATATTAATTGTTATGATTTTATTAAGTAAATTTATACTTTCAATGTTGTAATGAATGTTTCATACCTACTACAGAAGAAAATATCAAAATTACTAATCCAACCTACAAAAACCTTACATAAATGTATGAGTAAATGTGATAAAAAACTTAGTCACTACTCACTAGTAGTATCATAGATACCACCATCCACACATTTTTGTTTGTTACAACACTGCCCCCAAATTTTTAATTTTTTTATAAACTTCTATTAACTAAGTTTTGATTATAATATTTTGTGTAATGTGTCTGATCACGTTTAGTGCTAATTTTATTTGACCTTAATGCTTCAATGATAAACCCTAAACTTTGACCTGAGTTTTATATGGTTTATGTAGATATGTACTATTAATGAAATCATAAACTCCATTTTTCATTTTAAATACCTATTGAATTTTATATACCCTTGAAATAAAGTGTAGCTACTAAGTAAATACATTTTTATTGTTATATATTTACTATATTTACTAATCTAAGTACCTATTATATAAATTATTTTTAGATTAAGAGGATTAACTATTCAATTAATTATATGTATTTTTTAGTTAAAAAATATTTGAGTTTTTAGTTATTACTAGGCTTAGGGAATAATAGCTTCTAATATATTAATTTTTATTTGGATTGTTAAAAGAACAGGGGGGGGGGGGTAAATAAAAATGCTATTTTAAGATACACGGAATCTAAATCCAAAATTGTATTTTACATATTTTAAAGTTTTTGCATATTAGAGCATATTTACCCACTAAATAGTTTTTTAGTGCTTTTTTTTATTTAACTATACTACAAAAGCAGAAACAAATTTCTTATATGTGTAATCATGTATTGTATAAATATTGTATGTTTTTCCACTCAATATTCTTCGCGCTCCTTGCCTCTGAAATATTTCTTTATAGTTTATATTAAACTAATATATGATTTTACTGTTATTAAAAGATGGCATTGCTATGGAAACAATTTATCTGTACAAAAAGAAAAAAAATTAATAATGCATATAAAAATAAATTACAAATTTCAATAGTTCCGTCAATTTTGTTTTTTTAGTACATAATAATGTTATATGGTGTTTTTTTGGTACATATCTACATGAATTTTTTTGAATTTTTTAGAGCTATCAGTTCCTAAGCCTAGTTATTATGTTTATTTAAAAATAATTTTCTTTTTTCTGTTAATGTATTTTATGCAAGTAATGTAATTTTAATTGTAAAATATTTATGTTTAGTAACGACTAAAGCTTAAACTAAAGTACTGGAAATAAATATGTGCTGTAATTCAACAGTGTCTGACATTTTGTCAAATTTTATTAAAAATGTAATTATTGTACTTCCAAAGTTATTGATTGATAAATGCATTTAAGCATTGTTGTTTGTTACAATATGTAATGTTACGAATATAAGCCTGTTATTTATATCAATACAACTAATAACTTATCCCCATTAATTATTGTTAAATGTTAAACATTCTTTTTATCTCTTTTTGAGTTTTTCTTTATGCAAAAATAAAATAAGACAGTGTAATTGTATAAAGTTTGTTCCAAAAGTTCACATATCACCTCAAATGACCCCCGTGGAAAATCAATATATCTAAATGTGTTTTTTTCAATATTTATCTCAAAGAAAGATATGTAGGTACCTATGTCATTAAATTGGAGTTTTTTTATAGATAACTGGAGAAATCCATAGTAAAATCTATTGATATTTTGCTGTATCATAATTCATAAATATATTTATGGTGATACGTCATGGTGTACCTTAGGGATACACTTAATATTTACTAGCATTGGAGCATAATATAATCAATATATATGTGTCAAATAAACGTTTCTTACCATTATTCACATAAAACCCCTTAGGTTTGCTCGAAGTATTTAAAACAATATAATATTATTAATCATTATATTTTATATACATTATACACCTCATATATTTTATTAGTTTATTTACAATTTACACCTATTTTAGTGTAGTTATTATACCTAGATATAGGTATTAAATATTTTGCAGTTATATATATTACCGTAATTATTATTCTTGATACCTAATTATATAATATAATTATAGTAATTATACACTTTAAATTTGAATAGTAAAAATTTGTTGTTATCAAGACTCACAGTATCATGTAGAAAATGTTAGACTTGGAATTTTACAATGCTAGTTGGTATTATAGTAGGTATACCTACTGTAAATTTAATGTACTTAAGTACCTACCGTATATCTTTATGTTAACTCTAAAAACCAGTAGGTAATCCACCTTTTTATTTACCTAACGATTCATAAAAAAAAAAAAATATATTTTTATAAAATATGTTTGTGTTTCTAATATAGTATCTACCTAGATAACATCTATATAATATCACCTTAATCAATAACTAAATTAATAAATAAAAATAATAATTGAAATAATATCTTTTATTTTAGATTCTGAGTGGAACGATGAATGTATTGATTTTACAATGATGTGTGTTTTTTTTAAAATTTTTTTTTGTGTCTGTCATCACCTTTTAGGACAGTAAAAGTGCTTGGATTTTCTTCAACAGTACCTTTTCTGATAGGAAACTGAATCTACTTTTGGGGGGGGGGGGGGGGGTCAAAAGTAAAAATTTCCCAATAGTTTTCAAAAGCGCCGTGAAAAACAAAAGAAAAATTAAGGAAAAACGGGAATTTTTACGCAAAATCTGTTTTCGAGAAAATTGATTTTGGTTTTTGGTGTAACTTTAAAACGAATGACTGTAGATACATGAAATTTTCACTGGTTGTTTATATTTCCATTTTCTATACATGATACAATTTTCAAAATATTTTGATTTGTTTTGAGCTGTTTACGGACAATTTCAGTTTCCAATTTAATTAGTTTTTTTTTCTATGAATTTCAATAAAACTTTATTTGTTGAGTAAAAATACTTGAAAATTTAATACAAGGCTCTTACTATATTGTTACAATGAGATTTGAAAAATATTAAAAATCCTTAGTCACAGTTTTTTTTTATTAGCATTTAAAGTTCAAAAATTGACAAAATTTATCAAATTTAAAATTGAATAATTATTTTGTAGTTAAAAATTTATAAAATGTTCAACTTTTATATTTAAGGATTGAAAATTTAAAACAAGATTTCACGTAAATATTTAATTCTGTTACCAAAATTCTAAGGAATACATAAGCACAGTTTATTTTTATAGTCATTTTAAGTTCAAATTTGGACGAAATTACATATTAAAAAATCTGGAATAACTATTTTAGTTATTTTTTTGTGATCGTATAATATTACTTGTGGGTACTGGAAACTTCTAAAGTATACTATTATATATCTATGATAGTACCACGGTTTGTTGTTGATGTATAACGCGTTACCTAATGGATATTGTGATATGATTAATTTGGAATTTATTATTGATACCTATTATAGGTCAATTTTTTTTTTATACTATAGATAAGTATACCTATAATAGGTATGTCTAATACCTAGACTGACAAACCGTCTCCGCTCATCAGAATCGTTTTTCTTATACAGTGATATTATATCATTGAATTCAAATTTAATACTATCCATTATATACATTATACAGTGACCCACTTGTAACCTATTGTACAGCAGAGTGACATACACTTACCCACCTTTTTATAATTTAATTTCAAAATTATAAACTATTTTGGTTATTGTCATATCACATTTTAATGGACAAATTGTTTCTAACATGTAACTTTTTGATATACGACATTGTATTATATTATATTATATTAATCTATGGATTCATCATACCTATTGACGTAATAATATAATAAGTAATAACTATCATTTATATTCTATGGCAATTGTCATTTGTCAAAGTGGTTGCAGAAGATAAAGTTGATTAAAAATTGTAAAATTTCAATAAGCACACATGAACATATAGGCACAATTTCAACTTTTGACTTGGGGGGGGGGCTGAATATATTAAAGGCAAGCAGACCATTGAAATATAGCATATTAAAATTATATGTCCTAGGTTTTGGGGAGGGCTTAGCACCCCCCCCCCCCCTATTTGCGCCTATGCACATGAACAAAAAACTTACTGCATTTCGTACGGTTTAATTTTTCATAAATCACAATATTTTCAGTTCTTTATATGATGGAGCGTTTCCACCTGATGGCTAATACAAAGAGTTGATGTTTAAAGTAGGTAAGTTTGTTTTCATATTCTTTTCGGGCTTAAATTTTCTTTTTAGACTTAAAATTAATATTTAATGTCCTGAAAAATGTGCTATCCGGGTGTTATAGGCGCACATTTTAGTTCCGAGCTCAAAATGTATAAAATACGTGAAATTGAATTATACAAGCACTGTCGTCGTTTTTCCTGTCCCCGCCCCCCGGTCGTAGAATAATTATAATTAATAGGTACTTGAAGTAGACATAAGGTTTGGTTTGATTTATAGATATAAATGTTGTAACTGATAAATCGGGCAATTGTAAACTCTCTCGATTTTAATGACCCTTAAAGTCTCCTGTTGGTAAGATCTCCCGAAGTCCCTAGTCCCGTACTCCAGTACTACTTGATGGGTGCATGAGGCCGACGAGGCATGCAAACTCTCCCGAGTCTACTTCAGTAATACTAAATTTCGTTTAAAAAAGGAAATTATATAATAATACAAATCAATGCATTTAGTTGCTGTGCGCTATAATTATAGTAAAAATACAAATAAAATAAAAATTTTAATTTCATTTAAAAAATGTAAATTATATAATAATAATAAAAATCAATACCTTTAGCTGCTGTGAGCTATAATATTATAGTTTTTTAAACAATTAAAATTACATTTTTGTAAATTAGTATTTTTTTCCATCTAAAATGCATCTATCTGCGGGCTCCCACATTCCCCTATTACATAATATATTATACTACAAGTACATCGACTACCTCATGGCTGATGCCCTCTTAATAATCATTCTTTAATGTAATAATTATTGTGAATAGATTTTTCTGTTTAAGATTCTGGATATTTTAGTTTGAACTCTTTAGTGTGTTCCTACTGTAACATTTTTTCTAAATTTTTGTTGTTTTCTAAAATGCATTTGCCTGCGGGCGCCCACACGAATTCAATTTTTTTTTTTTATAAATTTAACTCTAGTTGATTTTTTTGTACAGACTTTTGAACATTGATAACCTGGTTCCCTATGATTAATCCTCCTTTAATGAACTAATTTTTGTGAATAGTTTTTTCTGTTTAAGATTTTGGATATTTTAGTTTGAATTCTTTAGTGTGCAGTGTTCCTGCTGTATAGTTTTTTCTTAAATTATCATTATAATACCTTAAAAAATTATGGCAACCATTTATAAACAACAATTTCCATTTCCTGTTTAAGCACCCCCCCGGGGTTGGTCCTCTCCCTTTTTAAATTAGCCTATCTTTTAAGTTGGACCAAATCACATATAGTGTAAAAAATGTCATCAAGATCGGTCCAGTAGTTTCGGAGTTCAACCCGGACAAACATTGTGACACAAGATTTTTATGTATGTATAAGATAAGTAAGACTTATGATTAACCTTGTATTAAATTTCAAGGTTTTTGAGCGAGAAAAAGTTGTTATCAACATATTTCATAGAATACAAACTAAGCAAATATGAAAATGTTGAATGTCTATGAATATTTCTAAGTTATACCTAGGCTAAATATTTTGATTACCTAGGTTGGGTATAGACAATTTTAATTTAAGTTATAGTGGGATGTTTGAAGTCTCTACAGTTATAATGTTATTTTAATTACAAGTTACAACATAATACAAAAACGTTTAAGGAGAAATCGTATTATTATGTGTTTGATCAGCATTTGAACTTCAAACACTCATAAGAAATTAACTTACCTTTACGCTAAACTTTTAGTATTTTTTTTTAAATTTAGTTAGAAAAAAAATGTAAGAGAATGAACCTTGTATTTTACATATTTTCCAAGACTCAGGTGTTAAAATTAAAAATATTTTAAATTATAATCTAAAAAATTAAAATAAATATTAAATAGATATTTAACTATTTTAGTGATATTGACAAATCTTGTCAAAACAATAATAAATATATGATAATGTATTTTGTGGATATTTACTTATTGCATTAAGAACAATTTATGAGGAAACTTGTATTGCATTTTCAAGCTATTCATATTTATTTTTATAGTTTATTCCATATATAATATCAACAGGAAAAGATAAATTCAATTTTATCTTGTCATATTTAATCTGGTGATATGTGATACAGTATGCAGACAAGCCATAGGCTTGCAGAAGGTATACGTTCTAAAATTATTCAGTGGTTTTGAGTCAACTGTTCTGTCGTGTCACGAGTGTATTTTGTGTTTTTATATAACTTGGGAATATTTTGTTTATTATAAAAATGCCAAAGTTAACAATTCTTATTCCACAGGGTTGCGTGTTCTAGTAATTTTATTTAACAGTTTGGAGAACTTATTGTTACTTGTGATAATTCAATGTTTATTATATTATATAGATATTAGATACATAATGTTATTTTCATGATTTTTGATGCTTTTTGCTTTATCTTAAGATTTTTTGTTTAATGTTTTTGTAAAACTACAACATTCAAACTCATAAGTCATAACCAATTCGTTGAGTGTTTATAATGATTCTTGGCAATAAAGATTCTTGAATTTTTAAAACTACGATGGGCTGGTAACAAAGTACCTATCTAATAAAAAAAAAAACGTTGAGACTAACAATAGGTATGTTATTTTATTTTGGTATAATAAATGTATGGCTGATCATAGGTAAACATATTAGGAGGGGAGAATGCAAAATGAAAACATTCTCAAATGTAAAATAAATAAAGCTTTAATATGTTATTTCAATGTTTATTTCATATCCTAATAGTGATTAAGAAAAAAAATTACTTTATGCTGTCATGTTATATTAGGTATTTGTTAAATTATAAGTTCATATTATTTTTTTCAAGGGGAGCGGAGTGGTCCGCCTCACACCCTCCCCCACAATAGGCGCACGTGTATGTGGTGTATGTAATATGTATAATGTACTATTAGTCATTACTTTTATAATATTTAAGTCTCATCGATGGCACATATGCGATTGAAGACACTAGTATATGGCTAACACGGTGTTAAAACCAAAATAAATCGAAGGGCGGGACTGTGAATATCAAGCTTAATGCATTTCCGCGTGTTTTTTCTAACATAATATTGTAAGGTACCAAATTTTATAACAGTCATTTAATGCATTAATATTTCCTATCCATGTAGATTAGGGCCCTCCTTAGGGGGGAGGGGGCGAGCAGGGCCCAGGTCCTGGGCCTCGCACTTTTTATTTACATTTGGAGGCCTCGCGTTTGAAAAAAAGAGGTAAAATTGGTTTAAAAATTGGTATTCGCCCTGCGCATCGCAAATCTTAAGGACAGTCCTGATGCAGATGACGTAATTTACTGACATATAATGGTACCTATACTTATTTTCAGTTGGTGGGATATTCGGATGTTTAAGTTATTTACATTAAATACTTGGATATAATAGCGTTTTTCGTATTATAATGTATAAGTAGGGCTATGAATCTGTAAATTATTGTATTATTTTTAGATTACCATCATAGCTTCCTTAACTTTAAATTTGAATTAGGTAGCCAGGTACTAATGAATTCAATATTTAAACTTTTAGTTTGCATTTTTTAATTTTTTCTTACTTTTTTCAATATTTTTAATAATTTTCGTTTCCGTTAATTAAAGTTTTTTAGTTTCTACATACATTTTATGAATTGTTTTTAATTTTCGTCCAAAAATATTTGACATAATCTGTAGTTAATTTCGTCGCACTTAATTATTAATATCTATTTAATTTATATTATGTTATATTTGATTGATTTTCAAATTTTTTAAATTATAATTGTTTATAGTACCTATGCTATATATGTTTTATAAGTTATAAAGCATTTTATACTGAATTTTTTTCGAGATTATAATTTCATTTTTTTAAGATGTAATAGTGCATTCAATTCACAGTCCTATTTATAACAGTACTTTCATGAACTTAAAAGTTAATATAATATTATTATGTTATATTATAATATCTAATTTATAACATATATATTATATTATATTATATAATATTATAATGGTACATATAAAATTTTCTCGTTACATAAATTGAATAACTTTTTTCGTACCTATATTAGTATATTATAATTTATAACACTATATAGTTGCGTTAAAAATGTGTAGGAAGTAAACAATATATTACAATGTTATTATAAACTACGATTACTTTGAGAATTACAATAACAATACAATTACAAATAATGTGTTTATTTCTTCGTAATTAGTATGCAACTTGTACATTTCTGTTGTTTCGCAGACAGAACAGCAAAACACATGCCAGATGAATAATGTTCGGTGTGTTTTGTACACTGATTGAAGTTTTATCTGAAAAAAAAAAATGAAGAACAAACGATTCGTTCAGAATTAATTTGCTTAAAAATGTAAAATGGTAACATAATATTATGAAGGTACCTACTTATAAGTCGCAATTTTCTAAAGACCTGTATTATTAATGGTTTTGTTGCTAGAACGAGTAAAACCCCAGAAATATAAATATACAAGTAACGTACAACGTGTCATCTATTACCGTATATCTATTCTATACTCATATGAAATATTTTATGTTATCTATTTTCATTCCTTGGACTTTGTATAAAAACGTTCCGTATTATTTAATAACAATAATATTACTGAAGGTAAGAGAATACACCGCTGAAATTCAACGATGAATATCAAGACAATTTGTAGGTATGTTTTTTAATTCAAATGATTTGGGCTATAACTACCTATACTATCGTACGTAGTATATTATATAATATTTACGATTTACCTCATACTGCACAATCATAGTGCCTACCTACCTAACTAATAATTTTTTCGTCTATTGCTTTAATTTGTAAATATCATTTAATTATATCTATTATCTACTTACACCTAAAACATGTTCTTTTACGTCCCCTTTAAGATGATATATGTACAAATGTTTTCTGTATAATTAAAATAAATTTGACTCCCAATATTCCATTCTCCAGACTCCAAGTATGCTTTCACCCCCTCCCCCACCAATTGGCCCATTTTGTGTTAATAACGCAATTATTCAAGTTATGATTTTCGAATTTTGAAGTTTATTAAAATACCATATTTTTAATTACTTATAGATTTGCATACAATTTAAGGAGTACTCGGTGACGTTACAAACTTTTTTTTTTTTAAATGAGAACCCCCTATCTTACTGTAAATTATTTTAGCATGCTTGGTGAATCACCCTGTATATTAGCCATTTCTCATACATTTGAAAAATTGCATTAGATTGTTGCATCAACCGTGATATGTAGCGTGCTACTGTTACATTTACTTTTTGGGCTGACGAAACGAATACCGTTTATAGTGTTTATACACGTGGTTGGTTCTAGGCGTGAAATCCTCATCCAATATATTAAGAGTGTGTGTAAAAACTCACTTGCGTTTGGCGGAATTACATTGTGGATAATAGAAACAACGGAAAAAACGCATTTTGTAATTACTCACCGCCATTATGAAGAATAATCGCCCTTTTAGTCTACGTTTTTTTACGGCTTTATCCAACCAATAAAGCATGATTGATCTCTTCTCTTTGCACCCATCTTCCCAGACTATACATAGGTACACCCATAAGTCCATAGCCACCGAAAACCGGTAAACGGGCATGTACCAGTACTTAATATAGATTCGTTACAGATTAATTCACTTGATATTGCGCGTCTTTGTGAAATAATAAATTAATATTCAATGTCTGGTTAAATGGTTATTTATATTATAATATACGTTTGAGTATAATATAAGTTAAATAATAAACAATAGCTTCCAACATGGGTCAAGTACATGAGTCAGTCTTACCTATATTATATAAATTATAAGTTTTATAAGATTTACACATTTTTAATGACAATAATAACACTATAATATTATGTAGGGAGATGCCCGAATATCAGTAATTCAATCAAATAATATAAAATATAAATTATAAAATATATTGCGAATATTTTATTGATTACTATAGGGGGGCTTTACTCACTCCATTTGCCAACCACCTCTTTTGACTCATATCTGTCATTTGTTTATTTTTTTCTTCGTTGTCACATCAATGATATTCTTGGAAATAAAAATCTCAATACTTTTTTATCTGGGCAGGTAATAGAGGGATTTATTTATTTATATTTAAAGAAAAACGATTAATATATATTGTTGTTCTCAGTATGATGAGAAATATTACCGCATAAAGATGACAGTTATAATATTATCTAGACAGTTTTGACAGTGGTTATCTAATTTGAAGTCTTACGACTTGCCAGGTCTGATTCGCTATATGTACCATTGTACCAGCTGTATTTGTATAATATTTATGTAGGTGCGCTAATATGTCAGTGTTTAAATCAATCTAAATACCGTAAATGATTTCCCTTTCAACAAATCGGTAATTAACCAACACAACTAAAAACGATGATACATACAATTCTATTACATGCGTTTATCTATTTCAATTAATTCGAATTACGTATATACCAAGCAGGGTAAACTATACACAAATCACGAACACGCAATTTAATTTCCATATTTTTTTTAGAAATCTTTAGAGACTTATACCTAAGTATAGGTGTTTTCTTGGAATCGGGTTGAACGGAAATTTGTTTATAGAAATTGTGTACCCATACAAATTGAAAATGTGTATGCTTGGCATAGGTAACTCCGTTGGGTATTATTTTACATAGAATTTCACATTTATTCGTGACATTGTTTTATAATCTTGTATTATATTACTTATATATTACTCTTGCAGTCTTGCATTACGTTATCATTTTAGATTCCGAGTGGAATCTATATACAATTTTAATAAACTTTTGAAATCTGTGGAGGTCATTTATATTTTAGATTCTTAGAGGAGTGAGGAATACATTATAGTTTTACAATGGATCGGTTTTCTCGTTTTTTATTTGTAGGTGTTGTAGGTAGTTTATCTAAGCTTAAGATAGTATTTCGATGTAGGTATTGTAGCGAAAAAATAGTAAAAATAATGGTTATAGGTATAAACGTTATAAATAAAATAGATTTTAGTTATTTTAATTAATATCAGAAATTAAAAATACTAGAGACATGAAATTTATTATGGAATATTCATTATTTATGAATATTATATAGATATGAAATAAATACAATTTATTTTAACGATCAAATAATTTAAATATTTGTTAATTTTCAGATTTATTTATTTCTTTTATACATTTTGCAGTTTTATTTAAATTGCACACATATTATAAGCTGTTGTTTCAAACATCATTAATACACTTTTTTACTTTTTAAATACCTATCTAGTCTTAACTCCACATTTTCGGCATAAGCGTAATATTACCATAATAGTATTTATACTTATATATGCAGTACAGCACTCACATATTTACATTTATGCATCTTAAATAACTTAATTTAATAGTTAATACGCGATATCGTTCTAAGAAATTTTTCCGTATGTCACCCGAACTACGTCTGATTGTACTTACTTCACTTTTATTAAAACGTATAAAGTTGTATAGGTAATGTAATATAATATGTACGATAAAGTAATGTAATATAAAGTAATGCAGGACGGGTATACATAAAAGTAAAACATACGTATAGCTCATATAAGGCACCACATTCTCTGTGTAGGTAATTCAAAAGAATGTAACAATTATGAGGAAGGTTGTAAAACATAACTAAAGCCTTAAACTGATCTCAATTATTCTCATTCAATAAAAATTCATCACATTTTTCCAACAATATGCCGATTGATAATATAAAATGTATCTATATAATAGGTACTTATAATATATTATTTTTTTTTACTTAGATCTAAAATATAATTTATATAATTTAAATTATTTATACCTACTTATTACATTACCAAACATTTTCTCTTAATTCCACAACTTAAATTAATATTTTATTATCAATATGATTGCAATATGTTTATTTACCTAGTCCATAACTATCCACCTCCAATTCAGGCATAGCTTACAGGAGACTGATAAAACAAATTACGAACAATTCCTGATTGCTGAGACCGCATTTACACCTACTTTAATAAAGATTTTTTTTACGTTCGCTGGGTCCTTGCCCATTACAATTTTCAATTGTAAAGCGACAATGACGATGACAATTATGACATGGCGTCAAATAGTGATAGTTAGCCGACCGTAATAATGGACTTCAGTCATGTCATTGTATCAATGCTTTATCTGATTGACATTATATTATATCATCGTTATCGTCGTTTTACAATAATGAAAACTGTAAAGAGCAATCAAAAAAATTCATAATTGAATCAGCGGTAAAGGTGGTGGCATGCCGTGATGTGCTGAAGTCGTAAATAATAAATATGAATTTTTGCACACATGATAATTGAGTAATATTTACATTTTATAATAATGACATTTAATGTCAAAAATTAAACGATCTGTAGGAAGGTGTATAAAAATATGAGTAAATGTTCACTAGTTACTCATAGTCCATAGGCTTATAGTTAATATAATTCGTATTTACCTTGTATTTTAGCCTGTTGAACTTGGTTAGAAATTATTGATTCTGTAGGAGGCCGTTTGGTGAACTTAACAACTTTTTCATCTGAGTGTAAATAAAATGAAGCAAGTCTAGCCGCACATTTCAGATATATTTCACCACTCTTATAATGACCATCGGTCACATTAAAGCTGAGTCCAAGTACAGTTGTCACAAGTCGTTCGTTACCTGTGAAGTGCTCCTTGTAGTACGGCCCTTGTACAACCGTAGAGTTGGCCTAAATAAATTGAAAAATGTTTTTAATTAATCTTGTACTTTATCAATTATTATTAAACATCTATAGTTATAAAAAAAAAGTTAAATTAGATGAGCGAATACAATTACGATTTGTTTAAATGAAGAAAGAGAAAAAATGTTATGCTATTATCGTTCATATTATTCATTACCTACATTTTAGTTGCAATAATGATTTTTCTTTTCTGTGAATAATAATTATTTACGGTAGGTATATACGTTTAACTTGAAAGTATTCAACAACATCGAAGTAAAGTCCGTCAACTAATAAATATTTAGAAAGAATCATAGATTTCAATAAAATTACCTTGGTCTAATGAAAAAAAAAAAAAAAAACTGCATTTCTTGAAACTAGGTATATTATTATCGTTACGTCAATAATCAATTTCACGATATTTATTAACAGTTTACCATTCAATGAAAAAACTAATAATAATTGAGAATGATAACTTTATAAAATAGGTATTGAAATATAAAATAGCTTATATATTCAAACGTTTAGTTTGTAATAGTATTTCACTAGGTATGTAGTATATTGAGTTAACATTAATATGAATATACATTAATAGTGAACACGAACGTATTATGCTGGATGTATCTAGTACATATTTTATAATGTGTTGAATGTATACGATATTTTCCGTGTATTACGACAAAATTTCAAACATCCGTCATTA
The DNA here is from genome assembly GCF_005508785.2 of Acyrthosiphon pisum. NCBI lineage: Eukaryota > Metazoa > Arthropoda > Insecta > Hemiptera > Aphididae > Acyrthosiphon > Acyrthosiphon pisum. The sequence continues at coordinate 35,131,357 of NC_042495.1, read as the reverse complement.
AGTATTCAATTATATATTATATTCAAGTATTCAATTTTATTTATTTTTGTTTTTGGTATAATTTGTACGTTTTTGTATATTTCACAATATTTATTCGTTAATTGAATATATTTTATTTTTACACTATACTCATTTTTAAGGTTAACTATAATATTTAATTTAATATGTACCTCAACTATTGAGTTTTTTCTAAAGGTTATTTAAATAACAATTAATTAGGTATAATAGTTTAAGATTGAATCAAGATAAGTAAATGTCGGTTGCTGTTAATACATAACATCATATTACTTTACTCCTATATAGGTAATAGACTTTCAAAACAAAATATAGGTACTCTATATTACTATAGTATGTAATCATGTCATAACTCATAATTGAATACCCATCATGACCTAGTTATAACATACCAATTATCTTCCATTTATAATTATTATATTCATCTAGTTTGTCAAATAATTGTCTTAAGTAAAACAATATAAGTACATATCTCTTATAACATTTAGTGTTATAATATTTTATGAATATATGAAATTTATTAAGGAAATTACAAAAAAATATTGTTATTTAGTTATTTACTTGATATAATTTTAGTTACCTATTTCAAAACAACATTTAATTAAATCATTTGAAATGGTTATTGTTCGTAAATAATATTAATTAATTATTTGTATAATTAGATTTTCAAACACCCAGAAGCTAGAAACAAACGAACAATCTATTTAAATGCTAGATATACGAAAACAGACGACTTCATTATAAACAATACCATACTTGGAAACTGGAAAGTAAATAATAAATCTCTTAGATATTTTGTATTGTTGAGATCGGGAGTGCTGAACAACATTATATAATATTTATATTGACTCGTTAGTATATGAGCCAGCAACGCTACTTATCTATACTTGACTTTTGTCAAAAACGTGAAATTCTTATATTATCTGAGCGTGTTTTATCAAGTAATATTTTTGTGAGTTTAGAAGAAGAAAAAGCACATAATAAAAAAAAAAAAACAATTTTACCGTTTTTTTTTTTTTTTGCAGAATGAAGTTATTTAAATATTCTTTTTGTATGTGCGTGTGTGCGCGTGTGCGCGTGTATGTAAACCGTATATGGATAACATAATATATAATATTGAGAGGTTACGTCGAAATGAATATTCATTGCTTACAGATAAAAATCGAACAACATTATTTTTGAGTAAATACATATTATTCCCATGACAATAATTTTCAACGTTTCACAAACTCATTTCTCTCTTGCCTCTTTACATTTTTTAGCTTTTCGATCCCGGTACCTCATGTATAACTCCATATGAGAATGTTATGTGTATATAATAATACATATTTATTATATGTACACGTTCATTCTGCGCAGTCGTTCTATCGTACGTACCTTTTCTTTGTTTATGTACCAAATGAGCTGGGCGTGAAATTGCATCTTACTCGACGTACAGTTGGCGTTTACAGTGTCCCCGACATTGTATTCGTGGTGAAGACCGGCGATATGTGGACCTTCTGCTAGCGAATTGCCGTGTGCAACACGAAAAAAATTCATACAAATTTTTTGTAGTTATTGTTATTTTTGTTAAAAAATAATTGTGCATAATAATAACGAATTTTTACTGTAACATACCCACTGTAATCATATCTCTGTCTTGGAATACGGTTTGGAACGATGGAGCCTCCGCCGACACTTCACACCTATAAGTTCCACTGCTTGACAGTTCTAAAGACTTGAGCACGACTTCGTTAGAATTTGATTTATCGATCTGAAAACGAGATTGAATTGTATTTGGTTTGGAGACGAAATAATATCACGTGCTGTTAATTTGCCTATACAACACGCCGTTACTATAATAGTTTCTCATTCCTCTCGCCAAATATTTTTTTATTTAGCTTATAATATAAATTAATAGCAACTAGCAATGATTTCCATGAATGCATTTGAAACCTTTATTTAGATATACAATAAAATGTCATTCATATAAAATAAAATATATTTAAAACGCGTTTAATTGGTAAAATAATATTATTTATTAAGTAAGTTATAATGTTTGTAGTTGTCTATATTTGTGTTTCTAAAATTTAATTTATACCTGCATGTTGGAGAAGTTTAATTAATAGCTTTTAGGATATTTTATTTTATGCGTTTTATTAAAATTGTCTAAGTCAGGAAAAAATATAACTGAGCATAATATTGTAATTTATAGATATTAAACATGCTCTTCATTTTTATCAATGCTGTCTATTTTTGTACTCATTCAGCACATTTATTCATTTTACAGCGACATTAAACATTTAATTTTCCTCCATGTATTTAAATATTTATTAATTAGGCTGTTATCATTATTTAAGAGCTCATATTATTTAATTGTAATTGGTTAACCGACTTTTGCTATTACTATTTACTGAAACAACAAATCAACAATCATAAATAAGTAGTAATTTTCGTGAATAATCTTGGAGTACAAATTAAGGATACATGATGTATATATCAGGCACATTAGAATTCTAATAATAAGCAAAACTGTTAAACTGATAGTATATTTCAATTATATTTACATTTTACATTATAGTTTATGACTGATGGGGCTTGATTTAATAATATATAATAGTGTAATGTATTAATGTATACTTATTACGTATATATGGATGTGAGAACATTTTCAAAATTATATAAATCAAATGCTAATGTCTCCTATCAATAACTATATTGATTATACACTTCATGTTTTAATTGTAATTAATTGATAACCTTGTCTTCTGTATATCTAATATTCTAATCCACGAATTATGATAAATTTAAAAGAAAATATTACACTCATAAATTATTTTTATTTGCTATCTATATGATTGATAAAACAATTCCTTCTATTTTTAACAATTGTCAATGGGTATTGTTATATTATTCATTATTTAGTAGACCATATTATTACAAATTTACTTAATAACTTACAAGTAATATTATTGATGTAAAATATTTGTAGTTTCATAAAATCAGCAGAATACCAACAACCTTTAAAATTGGTTTTACTGTACAAAGTTTATTAATTCCATCTATTGTTTATTTTGTAATCAAAATTTCAACAATTTATTCAAATTTCTAAGAAGACGCGATGATATTAAATTAGTTTTAATTAGGTAATATAAAACTGATCAAACAATAATTGCCTGAAATCTCCATTAATAGTATAATACTAGGTATACTGGAATATTCCTTACACTTAAAATACCGAGGAACTTTAAGAAGTATTCCTCATCAAGCGCACATATGCAAAGACACGTTTTGCCATTTGGTCCAGGTCATTTTATTTGAGTCATTTCTGAGTCATAGACCCAATAATGATATGACATTTATATTTACTTTGGATCCTAAACGTTAGGTGATATAAAAATATTTCTGTTGAATATTTCATTACTCGAACGCCAACCCTAAGTAATTTGTCGTTTTACCGCATATACGCAAACCATTACTCCCTTTCCCTCAAAACACACGTGTTCCATTCCTTAGGAAATGGGAGCAATATATTCGTATTTCCACCGTGTAATATATTTCGGAATTTGATCCAGAGTCACCCAAATTCATAGTGAAGAATAATAAATGTTTGCTTCTGTTGAATATAATATATAAAATCAATAGTTTGATATAAAACTATACCAATAGCTTATAATATTATTAGATTAAATTTATATTAATGTGATAATATGGAATTCATATCAATGAATGAAATAGTTAAATAAAAAATATTTAATTAATGTATCATTACAATTGTATTATTTTACATTTTTACATAAAATATCTTTTCATTATATTAACATATACTTTGAAGTATAAAATATTTCTATAAAAATACCGTATCCTATTTATATTTTCATTAAAAAGAGTTTATGCCTTCTTAAAATTATCAATTTAAATAATCATTATTAATATATCAGGTATTATATTATATTATACCAAAAGTTTTTAGAAAAACCATAGATGTTCGATGTTTTATTGAAGAAATATTTAATAAAAAAAAATTATATACCTAGTAAAAAGTAGAATTTAGAATAAATTAGTTCTTAAAAATAATCTTTATAAGACACATAATAAGCAGTTTGATTATTTTTTATACTTACATATTTTCATTTCTATACATTTATTATTTATAACATCATTTTTAAATATCATAGGTACTATAGTCAGTATTATATTCATTTTCCACTACAAACAACCATAAAATAACGATACAATCTTACTATTAATGAGTAAAATCACAGTATTTATTTTAAATTAACTAATAATAATAACAACACAAAGCGATGATCAACGAAATTTTTTTTTTAAGTCTTAGCTTAGGGGCCATAACATAACTGACTGTTACAGACATCTATCTGTATGCCAATGCTGAAAACCTACTGCTGATACGTACACGACATGGCCACACTTAATAAATTATTAATGATACATAATAATAATAATAACAATAATATATAAATTTTTACTATAGTATGATTATACTTACGTCAATATAAATGCCTCGTTTTTCGAAAACTTGTATTTTTGGTTTGCTTTTGGGTAAATACCTGAAGAACTCGTCCCCATTCTTGTACCATTTGACTGAATACAAATTTTCTCCTTCTAGGTCGTACATGCACTCTAGTTTTGTACTACTGCCTAATACCGTATGGTTGGCTATTCGGATGTTCAACAATTTTATGTTATTGATGAAAGATGCTGAAACAACAGTCGATATCAAAATACTATTAGCCCGTACAAAACTATAATATCAGTAGTAAATAGTAATAAATAAAAAAATTAAATTATTTCGAACAGTTAGTACTTAGTAGAAAAGAGGTATACACGTCGTCTTATAATAATATGATGTAATTTAAAAAGCAGAGTAACAGTGTTTAACAGTGCCTAACTACTTCAATTTTATCTCGTATAGTCGTATGATAAATGAGGAAACGGCTATCTAATGATTGTCATCCGAGATATAGGTAGGTACTTTATATAGTACGACTATCATAATTTATCATTTATAAAAATAGATATTCATATTATTATGTTCCAAGACGTGTATTATTCACGAATACCTACTACATAATATTATATGGATTATATACTATTAAAGGAATTTAAAAACCTATAGCTGGACAAAGTAATAATCTTCTGGTTCATATATTTTAAACTATATGGAATTAAAATATAACATTCAGTATTAGGTACATAAAATACGTATAATATCTATAAACATATTGTAGTGTCAAACTCGTGTAGGTGCGAACGCGCATCGGTGTAATATTATAAAAATATAAAAAAAAATATATAATGATATATAAAAATATCATATATTTTGTACCTATTGATTTACAAAAAAAAATAATAAAAAAAAACTAGATAAAAGGTCTTATAAATTATCTTCATCTTATATATTATTATGTAGGTGTTTTTTTACTTTTGTTTCTATATTCTTTGTCATCGGAGATATAACGCACTGCAAACGATTGTATGCGTATATTATAGCGATTACTGATTATATTATAATGATTGTCGAAGCGCCGCTTAAATAAATTATGAATACACCCTCTGAATGTAAAATAAATGAACGGTTTTTTCCCCGCTCTTTTTGATTTTTTATAACGATTATAATCAACCACCCATTGTGGGTGTTATTTTATATATAATACCCCTACGCGCTTCAAGTCAACTTTAAACACGCTGTTATGCGGTACAGTGATAATATTAGCAGTATAGTTGTATGATAGGTATACTGTAAAATTTACAGTATACCTATAATACAGTGTAAATAGCACGCGCACATTACGTTGAAGAGTGTTTTCATCAAACGAAACCAAATAGAGTGTATTATTTTATCGTTGTATAATGACGACTATATACGGTCTGAATTAAACTTTTAACGTGTTTTATATTTTTAAACGAAATCAGAGTATGTGTGTGTGTGTGTGTTGTGTGTGTGTGTGTGTGTGTGTGTGTGTGTATACTTACAATATATATTATTAGACGCACTCCACCACTTTAATTGTATATGCATTTCGCGTTTGATATATAAATGTGTTTTAACGTAAATATTTTATTCCTACTCGTTTTTATTTTTTTAGTTCGCCTTTAAAAATCACAAATTACACGGAAACACTGTTTGCACAAACCTTTGAAAACTGGGGTTGGATGATGGGGTTTGCCCGTGATTTTCAGTGTGTAATTTAATTGTAGCGCATTTCACACGTAGAAACCAAACACCAGTTGTGTTTTGTTATTTTCACAATTTCACCAACACTATAAACTACGTGTGTGGAATCCAGATAAATCGGGACCGAAGAGAAAGAAAACAACCAATTTTTATTTTTAACCTTTGGGGAGGTGGAAAAATGGTAACTCGATTTTTATTAGCAAATTTAACGAGGGATGAAAAAAAAATACGGGACAAAAAACCACACCCAAAGACATGTCTAGGATTTTGTCATTTTGATCCATTGTAACCGACAAAACCGAAATTAAAAGAAAGTAAATCGAAACTTCTACTTTACACGTACAAGTCCCTTGAGTAACACGTATATCATGTTTAATTTGTAAGCAATTTGTTGTCATTGCAGTATGATAAAAAAAAACAATTCTAAATGCTGCAGTATTGTGTCAGCTACAGCGTTTTTCATTTTTACTTTGCGTTAAGTCTTCACAAATAAGAAATATTACCTTACTTTTGAAATATATTTATGTCCGTACCTATTTCCATTGAAAATAATATATTAATGTGTGGATTATACACGATTACAATATTAGCGTTAGTTCCGATAACAATATTGAAATGTAATGAGAACTGTTCAACTGTGCATAATGTTTGCTTTTTAACTATAACATTTATAATATACAACATTAAGCGTTCGTCAAAATACTGATCTTATAATTAAAATGCATAAATTTGTTTTAATTTTAACTGGTAAATAATCAATTCATGCAAATCAATCTTGCAGTATAAGTTAATATTATTGATTGAATTATTCGTTTTTTTTTTTAAGAAAAATAATAAAACGTTCGCAATTTGTAATACGAATACAATTCTCAATAAAACAAAACTATGTCACGTGATATATTTTCGATTTTTTACCACCAGCTATCCTTAAAGTAGTAAAAATATGAATTGAAGGTACTATAAAGTTAACTTTATTGCGAGCTTTACAATTTTATATAATTTGGAAAAATTGTTAATGTATTTTAATATCCTTTGGAAACTATATATATTTAGGTACATAACATTAAATATTACGTATAAAAATATCCTATAGGTATATCATAATATATTACGTTGTATAAATGTCCCCAATGTAACTTAGTGAAGATGAACTATAAGCTATTACACCTTGAAAAATTGCGTTAGTTATTATTAAGTTAATTAGTAGTTTAAAGACATTAAAAGAGTGATAATTATTTTTAAGACTGTAAAAACTGTCATCAGAAAATTATAAGTTTTAACTATTAAAGTCATTATAGTTATGTTAGGTAATTAATTATTAACTATCACACTAAACAGCTATAAGTTATAAGAGCATTCATTTTTATTGATAAAACTGATGGAAGCTAAATATTTTAAACGTAAGCTATACTTTGAGATTCACCTTTTGCATGTCTTTAAAATATTTCTTTAATTTGAATTAATCAAATTTGATATCCCGGCTATTATTTATTTAATTTATTTGTTCGTGTGGCTTTATACCAAGTTGTAACGATACGTATAACATGTATATGATTATATGAAAATTTTAATTAAAAGTCCATTATAAATATTAATACCTGATAATAATAACAATACTACAATAGCAAATACATTTTAAACAAATACACACTTCTTCTAACTAATGAAATTAGTCATATTATACTATTATATGTACCCTTTGATTTTATTTGTGATACTTTATGGCTCTAATTTTTTAATAAGAAAATTTAAGTAATTTTGACTGTTGAATTAAACTTAACGGTTTTTTTATAGTTCATAATATTTGTTAAAACAAAAAAGTACTAAACGTATTTCATATTTTTGGTATTTTTCGTAAGAGTTAAGTATGGAAATTCCGTGAACTTTTTTATCTGACATAATTTTTAGAAGTATTCAATATATTTACGATTCAAACAACTTATGTATATTAAAATTTTCAGATTATTCCTTTTTTTTCACTTTTTTCTGTCTCGTTTATTTTTTCAGAGTTCAGAATTATTTCCCTATATATTTTTTATCAATAAAATCGATTTTCATAAATTTAATATAAATTTCCTAAAATTAAATAAAAAATTAAGACATTTAGATTTACTAAGCACAAATATTAAAATAATAAACGTAACTACAATTTATTGGAAATATTAAACAGATACATCAACATTATTAACATTTCATCTACTGAATACACAACAGCTTCAATATAGATCATCGCCCATCGGTCTGGAATATAAATTACTCGATATAGCTTATAAATATATAATATAATAAATTCAAGACAGGGCATTAACGAGTTTAAAATTAAATTAAGACGTTGATTAAATTTCAATTAAGTACATAACGAGTTACTTATTTTTGTGAGGAACTTTAAACTTAACAAGTCACTTTTCTTATGTACCCACCTCACGTGTTAATTTCAAGATAATTTAGAAGGTATAAAAATTAACCTGAATACTTTTAAAATATATTATGACGTGTACGGTATCTTTACCTTTAAGACACTTTATCTTACTATAATATGGATGGAAGCTTGAACAACATGGAAATCTAACTATTTGTGTTACTAAAAAATTTGAATTTTATTTTAAATTATTATTTCTTTTTTAAGTGAACATTTTTACTAAATTTTCTTTCAACGTTCAACATACTAAATAACTTTTGAAAAACTATTTTATAACTCAAAAATACTAATTAGTATTACCTGGTACTGCCTTTATTATGTAATATAAATAATATCAGTCAAGTCTTATATACTTATGCGATATTTAACTATCTACACAGTATAGTAGTATACACATATGTATAATCTTATAATATTTTACTCATTCAACAGAAATGTATCGTCAGAGTAACATAAATCATAATAAATATAATATATTACACACAATTTTTTAACCTGAAACATTATAATACACTGTCGAACAAATATTGACCATAAACTCGCCAAAATCCCAAAAATCACACGCACACACATCCGTGGCGCATATTTCAAATCACAAACCGCAATAATAATACATAAAATGATTCAGTCCAACCACGGCGGTACAGGGTTCAAAGCCAAGAGTGCGGCGAGGTTGACCAAAGGAACCGTGTCCGCTGCTGCAGGGATCGCTGGCAAAAGGGCGGACAAGAGGACAAGTAGAGTCGACGAGGCCTTTAGACCCACGGAGAGAGCCGCGCCGCCGACGCCAAAGGCCTTCGACGAAAATGTTCCCAGGGAGGTTGCAGTTGCCGCCGCCGCCCCCGCAAATGTCGTCGGTAAATCATCGGTAACCCGCGACGATGAGGCGGTGGACGACAACGATGCACCACGTCAAACCTACGAATCTACGTGGACTGCTGAAAACTACGTACGGTTGTTGCAGAAAAGTCTGACGAAAGAATGTCAATCACATATTATTTTGAACAGCAGTTGTCGTGACGCCGCTGCGCCCGGGCTCGGAGAGGACGCGGTTGCGGTGTTGGTGAAACGGGCGATGACCGCGGTACAGGTACCTATCTATACCTGTAATGTCTTACAGCTGTGTGTTTACAGTGTACGTCTGGAACATCATGTATGGTGTGACGTGCTTAAATCAAATTTCAAATCCACCAGAAATATATTATAGCTTATTATCAATAGTTTTCAACGATTATAATCCATTTATATCCGTGACCGATTATTAAAAGTGACCCTTGATTGTTATCACCCTGTCCGTTTTTAGTCAAATATATTATAATATTCCAATTTCCACAAAAAAATAAAATGACATTATATGTTATTTTATTATAGATTGTGCGGTAATTATGTACGGTAAAACGGGACCCTATTACTAAGGCAGCGCTGTCCGCGTTCGTCCGTCCGTCTGTCACCAGGCTGTATCTCATGAACCATGAAAGTTAGAAAGTTGAAATTTTCACAGATTATTTATTTCTATTGCCGCTATAACAATAAATACTAAAAATCCTAGAATATATAACAAAAACAGTGTTGCCGACATGTTTATAGCTGATGATGGTACGGAACCCTTCGTGCGCGAGTCCGACTCGCACTTGGCCAGTTTTTTTAGAAACTCTGATCCAAAATCTATCTATAATGATTTAACGATATACGCGTCTCACTTAAGTTCATTATTAAATACCTTATAACTACCACCAGATTACCAAATCGACGATTTATGTGGAATTTACTAAGATCCCTATTTATTCAAACCATATTTCTTAGTTAAATTACAAATGTATATCATATAAAACATAAATCATAAACGTGCCATACAATGAAATATCTATATTCACAGTTTAAATAAACAAAATATAAGATATAGAGCATTTTTTATATCTCATATCAATAGTTTTTAATATTAATCGAATCTAAGAAATTAAATATTTTAAAAGTAGCTATTTAAGTTTTTACTAATAAAAACTATAAATATCATAATAATATCATGTTCAGTTTAGACTTGATACTTAGGTTCACTATCACTATTTCAATTCTTCGATTGTTTTCTTTTCAGATAATTTAAAATCTTACAGGTATATGTATTATGTACCTATACCTCATTAATTGTTTATTTCACTCATAAAAACAAATAGAGCCAAATAAGGCTATACAAATGTACAGATAAGGTAGTTACTATAGGTACTACAAGATGATTATTTTAAAGGTAAACACTCATTATATTGACTTTTGAAAGTATTAACGTTATAAAAAATATTTTTTTGCATAATTAAAATTCATTATAAAATAACATTTTTTAAAAAAATTATGTTTTTAATTTTTTTAAAGAATCACGCCGTATATACAACATTAAAATGCATACTGAAAGTAAAAAATTACATGATAACTATATATTATATATTTATAACATACTTAGGTACTCCTAATTATTTAAAAGGTACGGCATTTTATTGTGCTCTTAAATTAAACCACAATCAACATAATATATTTTGTAGGTAACACAATGAGGATTTTATATATTCCATATAAATTCTTTACAAAATATGGGTCGTGGGTGGTATTGTTTTTTCAAAACTATGTTGTGTTTTTAATTTTTAACATGCATATTGTATACAAAAATATTATTCTAAAAGGCATATGCAGTATACTTTCGTGCGTTTTATCATAATATAATAATATATTTAGAAAAATAAACAAACAATTATATTTGTATTAATAACTTTAATTTTGTTATTTAAATATGAAATAATATAAAAATTATAATAGTATAGATTAAAGACGTTTCACGGATTATTTATTGTATTTCTAATAAAAATAAACTTTTTATATTACATTTTGCTATCGAAAAGTGTTTCGGCCGTTTCGGGTAATTAGGCAAATAGAAATCTCGTTATCAGACATTAGTATGGACCTTATAAATAAAACATTTACTGTTAAAAACACATTCTTAAATAAAGCGTATCTATTCGACTACTCAATATCAATTTTAGATTCTGAGAAGCCCTATGAATGTATTGATTTTACAATGATATGTGTTTGTTTTTTTTTTTGTATGTGTACAAGTTTTGCAGTAGAAAAAATGCTTTGATCTTTAACTTTGAGGGTGGTTTCTGATAGAAAATTGGATCTAATTGGTACTTTTTGGAGGTTGAAGTTGAAAATTCCAAGTATTTTTCAAAATAATAGGGGGGGGGGGGGTAAAGGTGGGCTAATAGTATATTATTGAGATTAATTAAAGTAATTCATTTAATTATTAGTAATACAATATGTTGAATTAGTTTTTTGCCGTAAACATTGCATTAATTGAAAATGTCATTGTGTGTATACAAATATATAATTATATACTTATATACTTAAAAAGTTTCAAGTACCTACCCACAAATAATATTTTTTAATTACAACAAAATAACTAAAATTGTTATTCTTTGTTTAAAATATCTATAAAAAAAACTGCGTTTATAATATATTTTTTCGATAACATTTTGCTTATACAGTATAAGATACTTATGAGAAATCTCGTTTTAAATTTTCAACCATAGCTTAAATTAAACATTTGATGATTTTTTTACTACTTTAAAAATTTTTGTGACGTCGATCAATTCTGTCGAAATTGTTTGTAAAAATGATTTATTTATCATTGAATTAATATTTAAAATATATAATACTGTGACATGTTTAATGACGAGTTACTCGATCGAAATCAACTGTACAGCAGAGCGGTTACCTACTTGAGAGCATACTACTTGCGTTCGAAATTATTATCGTGATGCAGTAGGTGAGTTACATTCTGCAAAAAAAGATTCAAAAAGAGCCATAGCCATTTCAAAATTTACCAATTTCTATAATTATTTTGAAATTATTAGCGAAGCCAATAGCTTGCATTTTTCACCATCTGTAGTAATTAGCTACGTATTAATTAATTATTAAAGTAGAATTTTTTTTATTATGACATTTTCACTAGTTTATAGTATAAAGTTTTACCAGGATTGGGCCAAGTGAAAGCGACATCCCTTAATTTTAAATTCTGTCCAAACTATTTGAATAGCTGAAATATCAACTGTAACTTCAAATTCGGCAAATACAGTGTCTGGTGAAAATATAAACCCTAACTTTGAACACTCTTCACTTGGTGTGTAAATGCTTTAATATAATATGTTTGAGTTTCTTTATCGGGATGTAAAAAAAATGCTAATGGTATATGTAGTAATTATTAATAAGTCCATGAATTGAAAACATTTGCAAAAAATATTTTGCATAGTATGAAAAAGTTATCGACGTAAATGGTTTTCATTTTTTTTAAGAAACTTTTATTTTTATCACAAGAAAATAATATGAAAATAATAATAAAAAATAATATTTTGCCTGTCATTGGCTAGGAGAACATTTTAATTTTCTACTGTAAGTACAGAGTGCTCTTGTAATACGTTGTGTATATCTTCTATATTTATTGGAATTTTTGGTAGAATTGATCTACGAGTATCTTATCGAATCTAACAACTAACAAGTTGTATCACGATACATGTTTCCTTGCCTTCTTCACATCATATAATACCCACATAAGTTATTAATATAATATACGTAATATAATATCACGATTAACCTAATTATTATGATATACCACGATAAGTATAGGTAAATTATATCTACCTAAATCCTGTGATTTAACACTCACATCATACTAAATACTGATATTCTTATCACGGGACTGAACTGTCCCCATCCCACAAATAGTGTGGTTTATTATGCAGTTCAGACAGTTCAGTATAGTTTATGAACCATCGATGTTAATGGTTTTAGTAGATAATATCGATAATAATTATATAGCCGATATGTGTCTCCAAAACGGGACGCAAGTTACCGGTCAAATTTACTACCTGTAAATTGAAAAATATAAATTTTTGGAGACCCAAGTAACATGCAGCTCCCTACTTTCCCCCTTTTTTATTTATTGTTATTGTTATTAAATAGAATATCTAATTTGAGTAATTTATTTAAGTCATTGGATTTTTTTCTAAACGACAGATAATGAATTATGACACGTCTGATAAGTATGTTATAGTATTTTACATTTTAAAAAAATATTTATTAAAATGTACATTGTAATTTATTATTATAATATAATTGAAACATTTGTAAACATGGTAGCGTTAAAAAAAAATTGGTTACAAATATACCTATCTATGTTTTATAATTGAATTGCCTTTCATACTTATATATCATATATGTGTGTCGAATCTATAAACATGCGTTCAACAAAAAAAGCATTGTAAAATGTATGAGTAGTAGAATCACGTAAGTCGGTTGGATAAGTGATCAATTGCAATTTGCAAAAGTAAAACACATGATTTGGTTCGTTAGTTATTATAGGAGTTATTCGAAGGTATCTCATCGTTCTTCGTGCACTATCCTGGTCCTTAGATTTATCTATTTCCAATCTAATTCTTTTAACTTTATAGTTTATCACACACGATCCGTTACAACCAAATGCACGTTCAGCTAGTACGTGTGTCTGATAGGTACATTTTAATTATATTGCCTCTTCATAAATTATACATTATTGTTCATTTTTTTAATTTTTTTTTTTTTTTGAATAATTTGAGTGAATTTAAGTACTTATGAAATGAGCATTAACTAGTCAAAAAGTTACATTAAGTAATATTTTTTTTACATTTTTAAATGTAATTAATTAGTTAAAATTCCAATTTACTTAATGTATTAACTAATTACAGAAACTGTGTAACATATTTTTCCAGTTAATTTTAAAATTAATACGCTAAATTAAAATCATATACTTATCTATTATAAATATATATCTATATTCTGAAACTTTATTCTTTAATTATAATAAATAAATAAATAATTGTTTTTTTTTTTATTAATCTTAAGCAATGGCGACTATATGGCCACTAGTATTATTTTGTCATGGGGTTACGGTTGGTTGGGGAACACGTATATTATGTGGGGTGAGTAATCGTCACTAAAAACCCGGGTGGACACCCATCCGGGAACAGGGCTAGGTAAATTGCGTACATTTTTAAAGCGGTTAGTTGAGTCCCCGGTAAAAAAAAATAGTAGGTAAGTTGGGTCTCAGCTGTAAACCCACTTACCTACCTGTTCTGCCCAAGAGCATAATTATTATTATAGCAGTACACCGTCCGGCCACCAATTAATTGGTGATAGTGTGTGTGTGTGTGTGTGTATTTAGCCATCTATTCTTACCGCTGATTTAAAGTTAACGAATGTTTTTAGAAGATTTAATGATCATATAAACAAATACAGTTATTTTGCGATTATATACTCCACACTTATATCTTACCTGATGCTACGTTTCCCCCAAATATTTGTTCAGAATTTGCAGCTACCACTGTGCGAATAACAAATGGTTGCGAATCATATAATTCTCCATTAAACTGAGGCTTTTACAGCCCTCATCCAAATATTTTAAATTTTGTTGACGGACTATTAGAAGTGCAGTCCGAAACACGTCATATAAAATTACGAAGCACAAAACAAACAAAAAAAGGTGGGTAAGTGGATGTCGATCTGCTGTACAGTAGGTTACAAGTGGGTCACAGTATATAATGGATGGTATTAAATTTGAATTCAATGATATAATATCATTGTATAAAATAACGATTCTGAGCGGAGACGATATGTCAGTCTAGGTATAAGACATAATATTATATAGTCTATGGAATTAAAAAAAAAATGGACCTATAATAGGTACCTATAATTAATTCCAAATTAATTATATCACAATATCTATTAGGTACTTATAACGCGTTATACATCAACAACAAACCGTGATACTATCATAGATATATAATAGTATACTTTAGAAGTTTCAAGTATACCCAAGAATAATATTACACGATCACAACAAAATAACTAAAATAGTTATTCTAGGTTTTTAATATGTAATTTCGTCCACATTTGAACTTTGAATGACTATAAAAATAAACTGTAAATGTATTTTTTAGATTTTTTGGTAACAAAATTAATTACTTACGTGGAATCTTGTTTTAAATTTTTAAATCTTAGATACAAAAGTTGAACATTTTATACATTTTTAACTTCAAAATAATTATTCAAATTTAAATTTGATACATTTTGTCAAAATTCGATCTTTAAATGCTTATGAAAAAAAAATTGTGCTATGTATTTTTAATATTTTTCAACTGCTATTGTAGCAATATATCAGGAACCTTGTATTAAATATTTACACTTTTTGATCCAACAGATAAAACTATATTGATATTTATAGAAAAAAAAACTAAAAAAATTGAAAACTGACAATATCCGTAAAAAGCTCAAAAAGAGTCAAATTATTTTTAAAATTTTATTGTGTATAGAAAATGCTAATATGAACATTCAGTGAAATTTTCAAATATCTACAGTCATTATTATTTTAATTACAACAAAATAAGAAAATCGTAACATGAGAATTCGAGTGAATATCAAATGTTGTAAAAATATAAATGTCAAACGTTCATAAAAATTTAATTTGACTTGCTTGTAGACATTTTTTTTTTTGAAAAAAGTAAACAAACCTATGAAGAATCTTGTATTACATTTTCAAATCTTAGATTTAAAAAGAAAATTTTTCATGAATTTCTAACTCAAAATAATTTGCAAATTTTCGTAATTTTTACGTATTTTGTCAATATTTGAACTTTAAATGCTTATAAAAAAAAATTGTGACTACGGATTTTTAATTTTTTTCATCCGCCTTTGAAACAATATAATAGGAACCTTCTATTAAATTTCCAAGCTTTTTTTACCAACAAATAAAATTTTATTGATATTTATAGAAAAAAAAAATATAAACAACGGAAACTATAAATGTCCGTAAACAGCTCAAAATAAGTCAAAATATTTGCAAAATGTTACGGTGTATAGAAAATGCTAATATAAACACTCAGTCAAAATTTCATGTACCTACGGTCATTTGTTTTAGAGTTGCGCTAAAAACCAAAATTGATTTTTTCGAAAACAGATTTTGCGTAAAAATTCCCGTTTTTCCTTAATTTTTCTTTTGTTTTTCTCGTTGCTTTTGAAAATTACTGGGAAATTTTTACTTTTGACCCCCCCCCCCCCCCCCCCAAAGTACCAACTAGATTCACTTTCCTATTAGAAAAGATACTGTTGAAGAAAATCCAAGCACTTTTACTGTCCTAAAAGGTGATGACAGACACAAAAATTATTTCGACTACTTATCGTGTACACAGACACAAAAAAAAAAAATATAAAAAAAAACACACATCATTGTAAAATCAATACATTCATCGTTTCACTCAGAATCTAAAAAGAAAAGTATGCTCGATAAAGTGAACAAACGACAAAATATAATATTAATACTATAACCTGATTTGAGTATGTTAAATCTCTACTATTTAAGTTTTTACCAAGAACATAATATTACAATAAACACATATATTTTTATTTATACAATTTATACCGAGAACATAATATTTAATACCATATATTTATTTAGAAGATAAGTTTATGTACTTAGGTAATATAAAATAATATAATATATTATAATATAGTTATAAAATTTGACTTTTAATAAAAATGATTAGATATTAAAAAAAATGGAATGAACTTACTAACATTTTATTTTAATTTTTTACTCAATTTACCTAGTATCTTTTTTTCCCGGGATTCAACTTACCTATTACCTTTTTTTTCCGGAACTCGATTTACCAATCCCACCGGGAACTAGCGATGTCAGCCGATGCTTGACCTCAGAGCAAATTGGTGACAAACTAACCACCGAGCCACACCAATTCCCAATAATTATTGTTTTGTTTAATCATTATGTATATCTATAGGTACTATGACTTTAAATACAAAGAAACAAATAAAAATATTCCTTGATTTATTAGGTAGGTAAGTAAGTTGTCATAATATACTTGTAATTTAATGAAAGATTAGCAGCTATTGTTCTGTTAGAACGAATAGTATGGGATTTATTTATAACAATATTATTTTAAATTGTTATTATTTAAAATATTAAAAGTTGCACAATAGCTTTATGTATGTCATTGGTGGTAATTTAAAAAATATATAATTATTTTTTTTTTTATAAACAATAATATAAATTATAAAAATCCGTGGTCAAGATGTAGATGTACATTGTACATGCATATTATATTACATCTATATATATTATATATATATAAGTGAAAATGGAATAATACCTAAACTCATATTGTTTCGCTCACCTCATATATATTTTTTATAATACACCTACAATTTAATAATTAATATATATTATTAATTTATAATAGAATTTGAATATAATGATAAATTATCATCTTCGTAAAACGATTCTGATAAGTACCTACTTAGTTTACTATGGACTATAATGATTGAAAACATTTCTAATCGATAAATATTAAAAAACGTAAACTGAAATATTTTTTGCATTACTCAAAGTTTAATTTTAGGTATAAAAAAACTGAAGAATAAGAAGGTAAATTGCTATAAATTTATTTATTAACTTTATTTCACTTTTTTTTTTTGGTTTTCGATAATTTTAGTATTTATCTATTTAAATTAAAAATATTTCTTAATATTAATTTAGAGATTTTTTTTTAATTTCTCACTTTTTAATGTTAACGTTTATTTTTCATTTTTAAAAAATAAATTAATATTCAAGAGCAGATGTTTTCTGAGAATTTCTTTGTATAAAATATAAATATTAAATATTGAACCACTGAACTAAATAATATTTTATAAACATTCAAAGTTTATATATTATGTTTAAGGGAGTAATACGGGTGTACAGCATAATTTTGGCGCACTTCTCCTGTCATCAAAACTTTAAATGTTATGAAGAAATAATAACTATTATTATTATATTCGATATTTATTCATACAATTTCACAGTTAATTATCTGGCTACCAAATGTTCAAATAAAAATGCAATTTTCAACAAATGAGAAATAGTATAAAATATATAGAAAATTCAAATTGTATTAACATAATAATAGAACGCTAGGAAAATGTGTATAATATTATATATGAAAAATTTGAAATCAAATTTACTACCTATCTTTGCAGACATTGGTTATTGATTATAAAATTATCCTGTATACCATGCTATGTTTAAATGTATTTACAGTTTTTATTTGATAAGGCGTTATATCTTTAATTATAGCTCATAAGTCACGTTTGCATGATACTGAGAGGGGGCAGAGTACCAAGTCATAGAGTGTACTTTTACTTATCATTATCATATTGATAGAAGATATTAACTTTTTTTAACATAGGTAACACAATTTTATACAAACTTGTTTCATCGTACATTATTAATTTATTTAACTTCGTCAAATCGTTTAAAATTAAAGACACACAAACTTTAATCGGTATTTGTTACGATAAAACGTTACAGATTATTTCCTAAGTGGACCAACAAAGTTTTCTTATCAGTCTGGCTTCAAGGTATTTGTACTATAGGGATGGTAAATCGATTGTAAACTTTCCTAGTTGCCACATGCCATACCTAGTACCATATAACAATCATTACTTATACAAATATGAGCTTTATTGATTTTAGATAATTTTGATTAATGTTATTATTACGTAAATAGTAGGTATATATTACATTGTACTTATTTGTATACTACCTATTAATTAATTTATTTAACGAGTCTTAAAAACACTATTAATATGACTCAATATTGTTTTCATGTAATTTACAAACTTTATAAACTTTTTAGTAAAATTCATTAATAATTTAAAAATATCCTATGATCTAAATTTATAATTACGGTGTGTAAATTGTATTAAAACTTATTAATTGATTTAAGATATGTTTTTTAATGATATCGATTAATTATATTTTGGATTTAATTTTGTATTAAACAATATGCACATAAATGGATTTATAGAGTTAAGGTTATTAACTTTATAATAAATTAAAAATATCATAGGCCAGAAGAATATTTTCAATTCATGGATATTATCCAATAATATCAGAAGAGCTCAAGAAAAGAGGTTGGGTAGAAAAAAAAAATCCAGATTCCAAACCACTGAATTATGAATATTTATTTACAACATTGACATTAACAAGTAATCAGTATATAAATCATTAACATAGCTTTTTTTCTCAAAATATGAGTTGAAACAATAATATATTAATTCATTTAATTTGCTAATATTTATTAAATAAAATATAATATGACGTCTAGTCTTAAATTTGAATTAGTTTTTCTACTAATTCTACAGTTCATGAGTTATGCATAAGTTATACAATATAGTTTTACAATTTTAAAAATCAATGTATTGCTAAAAGAAATAGTAGATAAAATAGAAGTAAATAGTTCTTAGAACGAAATCAAAAATAATTTGAACACGTAGGTATACAAGATTATTCTTAGACATGAAGTTTTTTTTTTTTAAATTCTATAATAATATCAATAGTTTTTCAATCAAAAAATACGACAAACTTTTAACGCATCTACTAGTAATTTACATAAAACAAAATTAACACGTTATTAAATTATAATCATATTATTAATTATCCAAACAAAACGGAAATGTCCGACACCGGGAATCATTGTCCTGATATTTCAATTTGGTAAATAGAACGACTTTAAAGTTATCTTTAATTATAAATATATATTATAATATATAAACACCGCAATAGCTTTGTCTAGTCCATAAATGTCCGTTGTTTTCTAAAGGGGAAAAATGACAAGTCAATAATTATGCGTATTTGCTTTAGACAGTCGTTCAACTTGTAACGTCAAGTCACCACCTTCGTTAACTTCATCAACAGTGGAATCTTTAATTATTGAAAATATAGAAAACACATATTTGTGGTCTGTAACCAAAGACGTTAGCCCTAATTACATCTTTACCACAAATCGATATGATATTAATTGGAATACAATTAACGATGCGACAATGATGAGCCAGTTGAATAATTTAAGTTTTTGCACTAAAGTACTTTTGCGAATTATTACTGCACGATAGAAGCAGTATGTAATTAATAAATTTATTAATACGTCATAATATATTAGGTTAGATTGGCCGGAACCGTTAACACGATATCAAAAAAAGTCAATATAAAATTTCCAAGGACCTACAACATTTCAGACACGAGGACAATGCATTTTTTTATAAAAGATTATCGACTAACAGCTTTGTTGGGTTCCTTGAAGAACATTCTTAGTTCAAAAAATTCACAAAAAATAATGTTTAGTGAAAACGGAACAGTAAGTCAGAATAAATATAACATAATTTTTCAAAGACGATATTTTAATTTTACAGAAGGTTCATAAAGCTAATATGCATACCTTTAGTTACTAAAGCCTATAATAAAAAAAAATGTCATAGAACTTCAGACTTATATTTATTTCCCGAGTACCTGTATGTTATTCATATGTGTCTCATCACTCCAAAATGATTACCAATGATTACTAATGACGACGACTTGTCCAGTGTTCACATACATATTTGATATATTATAACATTATAACAGCATTCATTTTGCGTTCGGACAAATAAACAATTTTATTTTATAGAAAAATATAAGAATACATTATATACGAAATTAAACAGACAAAATATTAAATTCCCCACATACTTTATGTCATTACCTCAATATATCATGTTTATAGTTTGTAACATATTATAATATAATATACTACAATGAATTGACGAGAAAAAAACTAAAAAATTAACAAATAAAAACAAATAAAAACCAAAACAATAATAAAACGATTTAATAAAAAAATAACAAGAGAAAAAAATTTAATTATAAATTGTATAGATAACGCTAGCTTAATAACTAAAAATGTTTTTTCTCCGTGACTCATCAAAGAGTTATTTATTACTCAGTTGTATAATGTAATCGGTAGTGAACTGGAAATCAGCTAAATGTAAACTTATAGTTGATAAACACTAAAGAGGATATTCAGTTCTCCCACAGCAGACACAATCGATACATTATTCAGATTTCAGATGGCTTTATAATTTAGTACACTACTGCAGTATTCGGTGCAGCAGAAATATAAAATTAAAGTGAAACAAATCAATAAGTTCAAAAAAGAGTTGTAACATCGTTAATAATATATATTAAAAACAATAACATTATTTTTATTAAATACGTTTTAACAATATTAATGTAATAATTTAAATCTAGACTTAAAAGGATCACCAGTGGGTGGCTGATTTTTCATATCATGTAGTCAAGTCAAGTCACACTATAACTGCACATAATATGCTCATTGTAAATATTACTTTTTTTTATTTATTTGGGAGAAGGAATAAGTGTTAAGTTAAAGAGTTAGATCTCTATAATTATTGCATTAATCGGACAACTTTAATTATAATATTATATTAATTATAAATTAAACTTAAATAATTGTAATATCGGTAATCATAATAATATAGGTATATTTATCTAGTTTTATAATAATACATTTAAATGATTTCCAGTATTTGAATTAAAACAAATTCTTTATTCCATTTTTTATTTATTTATTAAAAATAAATAACGCCGTGAATTTCTCTAGCACTTTATTATTTTAAATGAGGGTTTTTTTAATCCTTTTTTTTGTTATTTTTAAATTATAATATTTTTCAGAAAATTATTTCAAAAGTCCTTTAAATGACCCTCCATTCATTAACGATCGGTTATTTTATAACACAAATTTCAAAATATTCCTTAAAGTCAAAATATTATTAAATAACTAAAAATGATTAGGTACTTTTGTGTCATACGCATTTAAGTACAAATATGTACTATTTTTTCATTTTAACGTTGCGACCCGTTTGATTTCATGTTTCTTCAATTACATCATCGGATAAAATAAACAAAAACTTGTAAAAAAAATTAAATTGTATACAAAAATTAGGCAATTTAATCCAAGAAGAAATACACTATATAAACAGACTCACACACACACAAACACATAGACACAGACACAGTATGAAAATATCTAAAAAAAACAAACCAATAAAACATTGTACGAAAAATGCATTGTTAAAAGAAAAAATGGGGTGATCAATAATCATGCTCATTTAATCATCATGCAAGTATATATCAATCGGAAAAAATAATAACAATAATATTATGTTTCATCGCCGGGGGATAAAGGAAATTATAAAATGTAACAAACATTCTACTATAGGTTCCATACGAAATGATCGACTTCATTGAACAGCGTTGTTGGGAATTCGTGCACGCTTATCAAACCAAAGAAGAAAGTGATATGCTATGGTTTACAACAATATTAGAAGATTGCTGGAACAAATTTATGGTTTGGTATTATGAAATTATAGAAGAACTCGCTACCATTCGTGTTTGTAACTCGTTTCAAATTAGTGTAAGTATCCCGTCGGCAATTTTTCTCTACTTGTTTTTAGTAAATAACTAAATGTTATTGTTGCATTTAAGGATATTTATGAGCGATTTGAAGGTTTGGAATGTAAAATTAAAACATTTTGTCCACAATTCTTTATCGATGGTGATACAAATCTGTGGATCGTAAAACCATCTAATCGTTGTTCCGGTATAGGAATAACATTGGAGAGACGTTTCAATAATATTTTGAAAAATATTAAAAAACCCAACAAATGTAATAAAACGTACATAATACAAAAATATATAGGTAATGCATTTCAAATAAATAAAAAAAAACCATAGGCCAATTAATAACGCAATATAAAAAATATTCCGAGTGGAAGTGTGAAACTTAGAAGTTTACTAATAAAAGGGGGCAATTATTGTAAGTAGTGTTAAAGAATATGTCTTTACAGTTAATTATTATTTATCTATAATTTATCAAAAGAAACTTGGATATTTGATAATGGATTCGGTTTAAATTTTAAAACAATTGACGTTTAATTATAAATGTGTATCGTTTGTGTTTACTTACTTGCCTATTTTAAATTGGGAAGTGTTTAAAATTC
>NC_042495.1:35081980-35107731 GCF_005508785.2 Acyrthosiphon pisum | reverse complement strand
CATGCGGAGAAACCTGTCTGTTGATGGCTCTCCAGAAGTTTGCTTTTATAAAAATTATTAATTATTATTCTGCTAGTTAAAATTATTAAATTTGTTGCAGAAAGACCATTGCAGATATTTAACGTCAAAGTGGATCTGAGACAATACTTTTTAGTTACAAACACATATCCCATACAAATATGGATGTACAAGTATAATATATTTATTATTTATATATGATTAATATTCAGCTATGCATTATGATCTTTCATAATAATTAAATGCTTTTTGGTAAATATTGTATTTACTTCATAAGCGTAACTAGAGAATTAAATTAAAAACTGAAAAGAATAAACTTTTTTTTTATAAGCCCCGGAGGTTTTTTCCATCACATTTTTCTAACATTATTTCGATATCAAATTACTAAAATTAACAACAACATGCGAACACCGTTTTTATAACAATAATAGCTTCAACATAAATAATTTTATCATAATATTGTCAAATTTAAACTAGCTGATTAAAATGTAAATTATATGTATATTATTTTCAACATTGGGGTATACATTTACATCTGTGTAGTGAGAGGTTTATCCACAAAGTACCACCCTATTAGCCTTTATTGTCGGCTAAGTGCCTTCAAGAAACTAATATACGTTATATTGGCTTATATAAAATACATAATAGGTTGGTCGTTTGAATCTATATAATATAACACAATTTAAACGATTTACCAGGTAGGTAGCTAATTAAATAATTAAAAATAGCTTATTTTAATCAATGTAAAGTTGTATAGTTGATTCTTGGTTTTGGTTGGTATTATTGTAGAGCAATCGTAGTTATAACTATGAAATAATAATTCGTGCCTAATGTTACAATTAATGTAGGTCCATTATTGAAAATGTTGTTTAGGGAAGGATATGTACGATTTTGTTCCAAGAAATTTACAGTTGAAGACTTGGGTGAAGAAGTTCATCTTAGCAATGTGAGAGTTCAATCCACCAATAGAAAATATAGAGTACCCGGTGTACCGGAGGAATGTATGTGGGATTTTACACAATTTAAACAATACCTGAAATCAATTAAGAAAGGCGACAAGTGGCATACATTAATATATCCTACAATCTGTGAGACAATATCGACTATCATTATCAAATCTTTTAAGAAGGACACCAGAAAGACGTTTGCTTTTCAATTGTTTGGAGCAGATTTCGTACTAACGGAACATTTTGAACCATGGTTAATAGAAATTAATAGTAATCCTGGCTTGAACCCAACTACGAGTATCATTGCTAGAATTGCCACGACATTGTTAAAAGATATTATCAAAGGTTTGTTAATTATTGTAAATAATATTATTATCGTAACCAACTATTTTACCTAAAGAATAGGTAATACATATTATTATTCATACTTCATAGAATACCTAAAATGTATACATTTATAATTACTACCTATTAATATATTATACTACACATGTTGTTTAGAACAAATGATACAAAGGTGGTTCAATAATTCAAATTTAATTGTATCATTTATGTATCATTTTTTACTATATAATTGCATAATATAAAATATTTCTTTGCCTATATGGATATATAATTTGTAAATTATATAGTTCAAAAGATAAATGTTCATTAAAAAAAACACTTATTTATTTAACTCTTTTATGACGCTCATTTTAAGATTTCTGTTTTAATTGTATTTTTAGTTACAGTAGATTTCTCACTTAATTCAAATGCAGAAACTGGACTTTTCGAGAACATTTACTCTGACACACTTGTAAAACATTGTAACACGGAGAAAAACATCACAAAAGAATATTATTACTTCCAGTAACCGAAGAATACAAAACAATTAAATAAACAAAGCTACAAAGGTATTGAACAGAATAAAAAGAAAATTGTGAGATGAATAATATGTAGGTATGTTTTTAGTTCTTTTTTGGTTTTACAAAATCAAATGCATAAAACTAGGATAGTAAATAAAATTCCACACAATAACCTTATATTTATGTACCTTATTGCGGTTCGCTAGTCGCTTTATGTATTAATATATTATTCTATACATACATATAGTACTATAATTTCAGGTAAGACTTTAAGAGCGTTCATTCAATTACTTTTTATTATTTCGCTGGGGCTTAAAAATATTAATTTACCAAGGTGAGTTAAAATACAAGACTATAATTGACCGTAAAAAATTATTGCTGTTACCCTAGAGGTGTTTTTGAGTATTTAAAAAATTGTATTTTCTAATAATGACCTTTGAATAATCTACTAAATTTAAGCAAATTGATAATCTTCCCCCCAATACAATACGCTAGATGCATGTTATACATTATATAATAAGATGGCTATTATAGCATAATGTATCATATATTATAGCCTATAATAGGTACCTACATGATTAAATGATTTGTTTGATATTTTTCACAAAAATAACTTTTGAAAAAAGAATCAAATTATAATAAATCTATAACTATTTAAATGGTACCTAAATCTTCATAAAGTTGCACTATTTTAACTATACCGATTCCAACTAAAAACACTCAGTTATGAGTAAAATATATTTTATCAAGTTTCACAAGCTTTAAAATTTAAATACGTTTAAAATAAATACGTTTTTATGCAATTTATTTCGAAATTTAAATATTACATATAGATATATATATATAAGTACCTAATAATGATACACACAATTTTAAATAAATTAATGACAGTAAAATACAATTTATTATAACTACATATAAATCACAATATTGTAGGTAGGTACCTATAAATATAATGTATAAACACTAAAAAGATTAATGTGGTTATGGATAAAAATTAAGTTTCTGGTATAAAGTATATTTAGAAACCTTAATAAAAGATGTTAATTCGTGGTATAATATTTATTCACAATATAATTTAAGCTTGAAATAAAAATATATAAAAAATAGATGAAGACGAATTTGTGAGTTTAGTCTTTGGTTGCTTACGATTTTTCTTAAATTGGATATTTATGTAATTTTCAACTATAAAATTAACTCTGCTTTCGACTATTATTTGATTCCCATTTTCCGATACTTAAGTCTTTAGAATTCAACACCGTAAGCGACAATCCCCGCGATAACTTAGATTTACCACATCATTCAATTTTGCTACTTCTGTGATCTACCTAACTAAATAATTTATGGTAATTAAATGACCTATATGTTGGGCGAAATGTATTATTTTTGGTATTTGTAAAAACAAAAGGTTTTTAATGTTTATTAGTATTATATTTTATAAATGCTGAATAATCATAAAAAAAACAATTGAATATATTTCGGCTAGTGATAGTGTACATTATTATTTTGTATACTCTAAAATTTAAGTACTTGTGGGATTTAATTTGTTTTTATGCAGAGCAATATTTTAATTACATAATGTTCAATGGTTATCTGTTGGAACATTAAGCATTATAATTATTGGAAGCGACGAAAACGGTTTTGTCTTATACATTTTTCAGACAACGGATTGTTTTAATTTCTTCCGTAATGGCTATTAAATTATAAAAAGCAACCACTGGAAAACAAACCCCACGGTCTTCAAGAATTATTCTTGTTTCATAATCTTATTCCTTATTCTATTTTACATTGGCTTGCTGTATAAAGTCATAAAACAAAGTAGGTAATTAATTTAAAAGCACAGTTATGTTTTTATTTACTAGTTATTACCTTCATCCTTCTGATACGATATAATTTTTTATGAATAACGAAATCAATTGTTAAATTTGTTTCAAACCGCCTCTATTATTTTTTATTATTTTTGTTCCAAATATAAAATACGTAATTATACATTTTAGTATCAATTCTAATGAGTACTTTTTTTTAGTGGTGGGAGGGAGGTTTAACGTGGCATGTCACTGGACACTGATGTATTGAGAATTGAGATTTGAATTACACTAACAATTTTAATATTGGAACATTTGTATTGTGTAATATAAATATACCATAATATAGTAATATAAAAATATCTAATTTATACGAAAGAGTATTTTAATTAAAAATTGAATTTGTTTTTGGTATTATATTATAGTGGGAAGGTCAATTCTGACAACGTTAATGTTAACATTATGAGTCATAACTGAAAAAGTTTGGACTATCGCGAGTAAGATAAAATTTGAAACCTTTCTAATTCCCTGAAATTATAAACTATATCAACAGTTTATATTTTAGCACAAATATGTTTTTGAGCTACAGGATACAAAAATTATATACAGGGCGATTCACCAAGTATACTCATCCCCATTTTCAATTGAATAATTATTATTTTGGAAATTTAAGTATACTTAAGGACCATATTTTAAAATTATTGAGATTTATTGTGCCACTGTTTACTTAAGGAGTGTTCTATGGCGATACAAACTTCTGTATTTAAAATGACACACCTACGCATACATATTATGATGTAGTACAGTTCCTGCTAAAATATTATTTTACAGTTTATCTTACTGTGGATAATATACTATAATATTATGCATTTTAATTTTTATATACTAAAATATTTATCAGTAAAATAATAAAAATAATTTAAAACACTTTGCTGTAAGTAACTATCAACTATTCGGGTAGCATAACAACAATAATGTATGGTCATACTTTGTTCGTTGATTTCGTTTTAAAGAAATTAAGAAGGTAGGTACCAAAATTTAATTGGACTTTAAAAGCGTTTGTAGTATCTACCACATGTCCCAAGAGAATGGGAATTGTAAGTCTTAAAAATTAGCTATCAAAGTATCTAACAGCACGCGTCTACGTTTAAGTTTTATTTGTAATCTTATATATTATTAAATTAAAAAGTTTTACAAAAAAACATATAGCTTTACAAAAAACAAAGGTTAAGACGATTTCTATTATTTATTAAATACGACGTGACCCCCTCAAACAGGACAACAAATATTGTAACATAATATTATGGACGTTAAAAATACTATATATATTATTAATATAGCTGTTATGCGGTCGAATATAGTGTAGTGATCGCTCCGATAATGGTAACGTTAATATAATGTGACAGAATATAGTAATTTTATTTAAAGCATGTACAGCTTTAAGTTCCATAAAAGGCTTTTTTATTCCCCTTCTATTTTTTATGTCTTATACCAGCAGCTTGATATTACCCAAGTTTTCAGATTTTAAGATTTCGTAAAAATGTTGATCGCAAAAAACTTTTTGTACAACTCACGAACAACATTACAAAATAAATACATGTTCAGTACCAATAAATCATGGACAATCAGGTGCACATGTATAATATGTTTATATGATTGCGTTTAACACGAAAGCTGTAAACAAAAATCATTAATAGGAAACTTATACATGTCTACGACTTATTCGTAGTAAAACTAAACAACGTTTATACATATCAACACTTACGAGCTACCTGTTTGTTTTGTAGTCAACGTGCAATCATTTATGTACAGTCCTTGAAAACGAATTATAAGTTGAAATTTAATCAAAATGTATCGTATTATATATTTTCAACTAGATAATCAATCATGCATGTACAACTATTAAAAAACCCACTGGCTATCACACTTTTGACATCAACCATGTAGGCTACGTATAATTATTATTATTTTATACTGCCCTGAGTATATAAAGTAAAGTAAAACAGTATAATATTAAGTCCATAGATTATATAATATTATATTGTATAGGTAGGTACTGTTTATATTATAGATACATGTTCGGAACTAGGAGGAAATATAATTTGATTGCAAGTATAGTATATAACCTTTTAACGATTGATTTTAATACATTATACACGTGTTCTAACATTTTACTAATTAATTAAATGAACATATTTATTAATATGTTATAATTAATATTATAGTGCTGATTTAATATAAAAATTATGCCGCAATATTCTCTCTCAATTACCTGCAACTTAGGTAGGTACGTCCAGTTTTGATTATCTGCATTCTGCATAATAAGGCACCATCACCATGTTGTATCATCCTATTTTTTTTTTTCGTAAAAAAGCAATGATGGAGCAAGTTTACTGTCATTTCAAAACCTACGCATTGAGTATTCGTAATATACATAATACCTATGCATTTATTGCTTTGAGTTTGGAAGCTTTAACACTGTGAATCTAAAAAGCTGCACGCGTATGTATTCGATCCTATTCAATTATTATATTTATATTATTATATTTCTGTAAGATTTATTTTCAATCACAACACGTTTGTTAGTGTAATATTATAGGCGTACATAAACTTTTTTCATAAAAAAAAACTCTACGCCTGTCCAGTTATTTTAAAACCTAATTAGGAACATGAATGGTTTCAACGGTTCAAATTTGAAGCGTTTTAATTTTGTATTTATTTTTCAAACAAACTGAAAATGATTTAACTTGTAGAATAATTCGAGAACAATCTTTACTTAGGATGAACAGCGTTGCAATTTTGAGTTTAAATTACCGTAAAATCCATTTATTAGTAATTGAGATAGGTATCAGTATTATATTTATTTAATATAATGTAATATTAAATTTACGGTGGATATGTTTTATACTATTAATATGTTTCAAAATTATTTGATTATTAATTATTTGTTTTAATTATATAAATCAATTGTATGTCCATCAAGTGTACCTTATTATATGGTTAAACATTATAAATAGTAAGTTAGACAATATACTCACGTCCCACATAGTACATATAACATATATACCATATACATTATTCAGCTATATGAATATTTTAAATAGGTATTAAATATAAATTGTAAAAGAACGAGTTCATAGGTATACATTTTATAATATTACTGAAGATTAACATACAGTTTAGAAATGTTAGTGACGTATAGAGATATATGAAGATATTAATTACGATCGCTAATGATTTATTATATTTAAACAATAAAATAATTAATTGATTATGTAATTTTAAAACTTGCAAAAAAATTAATCTAGTGAATTCATTATTAAATAAGTTTTATTTATGATATTTTTAAACAATATCATATATTTTATGAATTATTCAAATCGATAGTTCCGAAATAAATAATAATAGGTAGTTTTATTTTTTGAAATTGTATTTTCATAAATACATTAATACATTAATACATTAATGCAACGTTGAATTCATTGAACAAAAAACAATCCAATTTAATATGGCCTAAGTTATATATTGGTATCAGATATCAGTTTTATGCGAGTTACTATATCACTGTTGACTCATGAAAATGAAAATTTAAAAATAATTGATATGGAATTGGACGTCCGCAAATTTAAAAAAAAATAATATGTTTTGAAACGACAAAACTGTTAGTTATGGACGGTCATCGGAAAGTTCATCTATCCAATCAAAATCGTGCTCAAAAATGTATTGAAGAACATGCATATTATTATTAATTATTATCCGATGGCTGATAAATAATTTTAATGCTCGTACCTATATTTTTCTAAACCATACAGTATAATATATTATATACTAATAGATTTTATTTGGATTTTTTTTATCATATAAATAAATAATTGAATAATTTAACAACAGTGTGAATATTACTTTATTTCATAATATAAACTGAAACGTATAAAATGGTAAATTGGGACAAAGAAAAAAGGTCAAGTGCTACGTGTACATATCTTTCAATTGGGTATGGAATGATTTTAACCCAACAACAGTATCCTTTGAAATCGAAAAATTATTTTATGTACAGTAATATATATGTTTGATAAAGAAAATAAGTTGTAGATGGTTTAATGTTTTTTTTTCTTATGATACATTGATACTATATATTATATAATATAATTTGTACCTACATAAACAATATTTATAACAAGTAACATCATATGAATCAACGTCGAATTTATATCATTCTTTTACTGTAAACGATAATTCATAATTTATGATTTTATAATCGGGACATTATATGAATAATGTACCTATATGTTACGAATGGTGGGTTGTGAAAACAATATTATTCATGTAGATAATTATCAATACAAATATAATAAAATATAGATAACAGTATTAAAAATTAAAAATAATTTTCCATAAACAGGTTCATGCTTTATGAACATTTTTTTTTACCTTTGTTCAGTTTCATGGTATTGTGCCAATGAATCAAAATATAATTAGCATGATTTATTATCTATATCAAATTTTCAGTAGATTACATAATATTGCTAAATTAGTTTTAATTATTGTTTTTAAATAACAAAATATACTAAAAACATGCAGTTGTTAAATATAAAATAGTTGTGCAATTTAAACGCAAAATAAAGATTTGCACAATAAACCAATAGTTTTCGAATAATAATCACTTTAAGTTTTGAACTCAAAGCGGGAATTAATAACATTGGATTTTTATAATGGATCATTTATACGAAAGCAGATAAAACGCAACAATAAAAATATTATTAATTATTGCTTTGAGTTCAAAACCCAAAATGATTAAATTTGGATTTTCAGAAAAATTACACAAGAGTAAATAGATTATCGTGTATGCATATATTATACAGCTACCGCAAAAAAGATTTGAAGTATTTTATTTTTCCTATAAATCACTGTATTGCAATTTTGATCATGGCTTATTTTTTAGTAGCAAACAGTGTACACCAATAATATGAATACATCGGTAAATTGGATAAGCGTTTCTTATAATGTACCAGATACCTCTACCTGTACGTACTTATACATTTAAGTTTTTTGACTTTGTGGTATTTCTTTTCGAACCCAACACTATTTATTGAACACGGGAAGTTACATATTTATGTATGTGTGTGTGTGTGTGTAGCTTTGGTGCTCGAGCTCATCGTCTATATTTTTATCGTATTATTTTTCAACAGACGATGGCATATTTTTTATTTATATTTTGTTTTTATCCGCACGCATATGTTATGCAAAGGGGGTGGTTTGATTGGGAGAGCAGACAGGATACAGATTATACGGTGATCCTCCAGTGCACACACACACACACACACACACACACACACACACCCCAATACATTACACACTATACGGTAAGCATACATCACACAAACCCATATACATAATATACAATGTCAGTGTGTGTATGTGTGCATTAAACATATAAAGCGCTCAACTCTCATCAGAGAATAAAGCCGCGTAGTGGATATACTGTATACGAAATTGTACAGCTATATTGGGGTGAGAAAAAAAATTAAAATCGCCTCGTGTTTTGGCTATCGGGATTACATTACGGGTATGACAAAAATAAAAAACATGTGCAATTTGCGTAAAATTGTATCGTATTTAAAATAAAAATGACAAATCACTTTATAATAATAATCGAAACGCGTATAGAGTATACTGACGTACTGTATATACGCTGCGTATATATACAGTACTAACTCTCGTCTGCAGACTGTATGACTGTGTGAGCGATTATGTGGACAGAGTAATTCAATAATCGGTCCGCCACAAACCAACACTCCACCGACCACCGACAGTAAATTATAACGTGCATAATATACGTACCTATTTACGAATCACACTTTCGGGTGAAAATGTTGAAAATATAATTTTCAATAATGCGTGGTTGGTAAACAAACACGGGCGTATATTATGATTATAGGTAGGTAGGTAATCAAATAAAAAACTGTAAAATAATGGCCGATGCAATAAAATATTAGTATAATAACTAACTCAATAACAATATTTGTAGCATTTTAATAATTGAAAAAAGTTATTACTTATGCCTATTTATATGATCGTATGGGTAGGTCGTAGGTATACTATTAAATATCTTACAAATTGAGTAACACTGTAGTATTTTAATATATTATAAAACCACCTGTTTAAAATAATATTTAGGTCGATACGAATCAAGTGTGTAGAATATTTCTTTCCACAGTGTACACTCATATATTTTTATTTCAAAAAAATACCTATTAACTAACTTTATTCGAAATAGGTATTCTTCGTGTGTCACGAATTATGTTATAGAATTCGTTTCGCCCAAAGTATAATGTCTCAAACTAATTTGATGCCTCTAGCAGCACTGCAACAGTGCTCCTGCAGATAGTATTATTTTATCTATAACTACAATAGTTCGTCGTAGTATAAAAATTGTAACTAGGGTTCGAATTCTTAGGTTAGTTAAAAAAAAATATTGAAATATAGTGCTTAAATTATATAAATGAGAAAAAAAAATGTTTTTTTATGCAAAAAAGTTGAATGAATATCAAAATAATATGTTTTAATTTGTATAATTTATTTTCAACAAGTAGATGCATTTGTTTTTTTGAAAACTTTTCTTGAAAAAGTTACAAATTATTAATGAAAATGACAAAATGTACCTACTAATAAATTTAAAAATAGAATACAAATTCATTGCAACATAATATAACAAAAAATATTATTTTATTTAAATTTATTTAATTTTATTGGTAAATTATTGTAATAAATTAGTAAATGGAGGTCAAAAAATCAAAATTAAAATTATAATTAAATATTAAAATATATGAGTACTTTTTCCCTCACAGTTTACAAAATATGATGGTAAATATGAATACATTTTCCCAATATCCCTTGAAATATAATATTAAACAGGTAACTGTACTAAAAAAAAAATTTTTCCCATACACTGTTTCTTGTACGAATCGTCCACATATACTTTTCTCTATAACAAGCTAGGTCAGTAATAACATATAAAAACCTGAACATCCAGACCCTAGTTGTATAACTTATATTTCATTATAATATGCATTGTAAATGTGTAGTTACTATTTTTAATGATCGACAATGTCCAGAATCCATGTACAGTGTACATTGTATATGTATATGTATATACATATGAATGAAATGTATATATGTATACTCACCGCGTTGTACATTTATATAATAATTACTGCATTATTTCTATATAATTTTTTTTTTTTTGTTTACTCTCTAACGAACTACAGACAGACCTAAACGCAAACTTTTCTTCTAGTATTATGCAGTCCCTATGTGTATTGTGTGAGTTCTCTATATACGTCACAATGCGCACGCGCACCGGATGTGCATGTTGTATAGGTGGATATATTATGCATCACACATTTTAAACACGCGTATATTGGAATACACGTAGTTGGCCTTAACAAATATATTTTATATTTTTATGTACGTAAAAAATGTATGTATAATAAATTATTCTGTAATACTTGCGTATTGCGCTGAATTAAAAAAAAAATACGCAAATAAATAGCGGCTCGCGTTATATTATGTAATGAATGCTACAAACTTAATTTGAATTTTTCACCTCAATTAATTTGCGCAGACATCGAGATAGCTATTCGCGCACAATTGGAGCATGGCTGGAAACATATCTTGGAAAGAGTGCAATTCATTCGGGAGACGGCGTGATGCTAACTCAAAATTAAAAACCTTAGTTAAAATAGTGTAGTATAAAACATTTAATCCCGAAATGGGTCAACAAATAGGTATCTATTTTATTATTTAGATTATTTTACTTATGATTTTATGAACATCTAACTGGACCGAAAATTATACTTTTTGTTTGTTAATTCAATCGAGAAAATTAAATAATAAGTAATAACTGTGGCTAAAAAATTAACTCTTTGACGTAATTATGTATATTCTCAAGATTTCAATCGGATTTCTAGCATATAAACGTTAAACAACTGAAACTAAATTAAAATTTTAAAATTGATTTAGAAATCTGTTAAACCAAACTAGAACAATCTTGATTATCCATGAATGATTCAGATTGATCCGTGACAATATCGAGATACGTATCTGTGGTATACGTGGTACCACACTTGTATAGAGACGAGGAAATGTATTATATTCCTACATTTAAAAAATCAGTCCGTAAAAAAAAATATCATTTTCAGACCTATTATTAATTCATCATATTTTCACTTAGAATCCATAAAATTGTAAAAAAAAAAATATTTTAAGGTCTTCCATCATGTAGAATCAATAATATACTAACTTGTACAGAAAAATAGTCTTCACGAAATAATAGATAGGTACTTGGCTAAATAAATTAAATATCAACGTTATCTTATATGTACTACCTAGGTAAAATGTTGTTAAGTACCTATTAGGATATGTAACGAATATTCGTTCTACATTATCAGTTTAGTTCGTATGTGGACCGAGAACGAATATACCTAATAGTGTATTAATTTTTCAACGTACATTTACAATTTACTTGATAAGTTAGATAGGTTATTAGATACTTTTTTTTTTATATTTCAAAAACTTACAATCTGTATTTATACAATAACACAATAAGTAACTATGATGACATGTACACTAGTGGTGCAAATATGGGAAGGGGTGGGCTTAGCCCCCCAAAATCATTCAAAGCTCTTAAAAAAAAATATAATATATTATATTAGAATTTTTAAAAAAATTTTTTGGGGCTTGAGCCCCCTCTGAACATTTTTCCTATTTGCATCACTGATATACACAATATATAACAATAGATTAAAAATTTCACGAGGGAGATTATATCCACTGATAGAGCCCTTATTATTAGATATTTAAAATGTCATACATTTTAGTTATAAGTTGATAAATTAACCATAATAACCAAACCTATGTAAGTAAAGAATCGAATAGTTATAGTGTATACTCATTGAGTGCGTTAATCTTCCGGATCTCCCAAAGTACCAACTAGAATTACTTCCTACCAGAAAAGAAGAAAATTTTCAAGTAGAAAATGTAAGCATTTTTAATACCTCAAAAGGCGTCGAAAGACGGAAAAAACACACATAATTTTATTGTAAAACCAATTTATACTCATCGCTCCGCTCATAATCTAAAAGTAAGTGGCGTCAATTTCTCGCAATTTTGTTTATATAAAGAGTTTTTAAAGATGACTACAATATTTAAAAACAGACCTTTTCCGGGCAACGACAGATAATACAGTTAGACTATAGCTTAGATATAAAATCATGCATTTATTTAATGCAATATAAAACTAAAATTATCAATACTTACTCAAATCAGTAAAATCCTCATATAATTATAATGTAACATGTATTGGAATAATCCTATATATTTATTAAATGTCTGTATTTTGTTCTTGCAGCGGCCAATTTTTTTTTTGTATGAATCTGGATAGAGTTACCATGTTAACTTTTTTTAACTCGTAAGTGGTAATAATATATTGTGAATAATTCGATAGATTTATTAACGTTCTTATAATTATTTGCACAAGAAAAAATTTGCTTAACAATTAACATATCTGTAACACGAGCACACTTTAAACGTCAATGGAGACATGACTAAATAAACAGGCATGATCGCTAGATTACTGCACGCATATTTTATACATATATTATACTTCCCCAGACTTGGAAGAAACACTAATATCATAGAAAAAATATTCTTCACATTACAATTATATAGGAATTATACTGTTTTTGCCATATCTGGGGAAAATGCGCAGTGATAAGAAAAATTGGTTTCTCAGTGATCATGCCTGTTTATTTAGTCATGAATGGAGATAATCTAAATAAATATTATGTAACGGCCAGTTTACTATAGGAGTGATGGAAAATCAGACACGTGGCAGGATATTACTGATATCTGATTTGTACACAACATAACTATTCTCAGAATTATAATAATAGGTCATCCTGTTTCCAAGTGGACAAAGCATATACTATCTATACGAAAATTACCTAAACAGACCCCCGACGGCCCGACAGTCTTGATGGAGACATGATTGAATGATTTACGGCAGTTAATCTGTCACTTGAAATAATTTTACAGTCTACAGAGCACCCTCATAATATATAATTTTAATATTTGTATTGATTCGTTTGAAGTTAATATACATGTTGTGGTTTAAATGAAAGATATAATTGTTTGATTATCTATTAGTTATTAAACATTTTATTTACTAAAAAAGTACATTATTAGGTACATAATTTTCGTATATCACATATTATAATGAACATGTTTATTTTTTTTATCATTTTATTATTCCTAGATACCCAGCCTAAAAATAATGTATTTTTTTTCTACTAATTTGCAGTCATTTATGATATCAACGAGATTAAACTTATTGTTTATTTTTCAACCAAATGTATGTATATATTTTTAATTTACCTACTATAATTATACATTTAAAATCCAATTGTTTTTATGCAAGTAGCTGGTACCTACTCAAAATGTATTTAATTTGTCAAAATCAGGATCCACCTATTATATTATTTATTTAAATATTATTAAATCTTTACTACATTTATTTACCCACAAATAATTTTCAATAAAATTGCTGATGATACGTATTACTTAAACTTAAGTCTAAAGTATAGTAAACTGCAGTAACCATTATTATAAATAATAATGTAATAATATTACCATTATCCATTATTTATGATCTGTCGATAAATTTTAATACGTTATTAAATGTACCTATGTAATCACCAAGTTAAACCTTAAACATATTATTATTACTAAACGCCATATTATAATATAATCTTATCAATATTTGGGTCAATTGATCTCCAAAACCAAATATATTCAGAAATATCCTTCATAAACCATAATGTAATAATTATGCATGCAGTAGGCATATTAATAATTATCATAATTATCCTCAGCAGTGTAGTTAACAGTTAACACTAAGATGTACATACAATAATATTATACTACTATACTAGTGTAGTGAAACTATAATACTATTATGATGTTTACCTATTACAAATAAATTGTAATATTATAAAGTGTTATGTTATATATTTAAAAAAAACAACATATTAATAGTTTGATTTTATAAATTATTTTAGATTGGTATAACAAAGATACGGAGTTATTATAATTTATAGCTGACAATAAACTATATATTATTCGAAAAATATACATCACGTACTTATATATATCACCGATTTAAATTCATGTTCCAACTAGGTACATGTTAATATATTATTTATTTATATAATATTTTTAAACTTAAGAAAAAATAAATATTTCAATGATTTGGTACAATTATGTATATATGTAGTTCTTCTATACATACTACATATACTGTATATTATAATAGCGTATAACGTTTTAAATATTTATGAAGAGGTAGTAATAAAATATTAAAATTTATTTTTATACAAATGTCAGTATTATAAGGTATTACTAGGTATTACGATATACCTCATATTATTTTTACGTAATTAAATTAATTTTTAAAAATTGTACTCATAAATTATAATTAAAATTCTAAAAACGTTCTACAAACGCCATAAATAACTATAGTTATATATACAGAGGCCCAACTCAAAATCATTTTTTCGAGTGAGATCATTGGTTTCAATTATAAAATGTATAATAATAATGACTCAACAGTGTAAATGTGGACGAGTCCAACACTCAGCTTCTGTATCTTGTATTCCTGTGCTTACATTTTTACTCTCCAAACGGTACACTTAAAATAATTCCTTTCATCCAC
Source organism: Acyrthosiphon pisum (assembly GCF_005508785.2). Lineage (NCBI taxonomy): Eukaryota > Metazoa > Arthropoda > Insecta > Hemiptera > Aphididae > Acyrthosiphon > Acyrthosiphon pisum. The sequence continues at coordinate 35,092,346 of NC_042495.1, read as the reverse complement.
TTAAAGTATTGTTCTTAAGATATGAATAAATATGTTAATAATTCGGGCATAATATCAGGAATTTTTCTGAATCTTTGATACTTTGATGAATGTAAGAAAATGTAAATTGTCTCGTTTGATGCCGGTGACAAAACAATGACTTTGTAGAATAACCGTAAATAACAAAGGACTAAAGGAGTAGATATTATATAGAAAACAGGACACGAAAACAGACCTCACAGTGTATACATATAAATATATAATATGAATCGTTATTCAGGTGGTTGAGATATTACTGAAATTAAATGTTTAGTAGCTATAACCAGTATAACCTATTACAAAATGGATATTTATTAAAACAGTTTTTTTTTAAATTTCATTTTCTTGTTAAATTAATTTTGAAATGTAAAAAAATATAAAATAAATAGTGAGGCAGTGGCTACCACTCTTCTTTATAATATATAATATGTGTCGAGTGGATCACTTTAGTGGATGTGTTAAATTTAGTTCTAAGATTTATCATTGTACCTATACGAAAAAGATTCTGAGCAGAGACAGTCTTGTGTTTTTTGATATTCATATTTTTTTTTTTTTGAAGACGTAATATACAATCTATATCGAATGACATAATAAGTATATATGATATGAGACAGATAACATTAAAGTACAAAAAAAGAAGCGAGTAAAGAAGCCACTCAATGATGACACTGTATTGTGTTATTCATATTAAAGTAATTTATTTTACTAATAGAATTACGTTGGTTGATTTAATTTTCACAGAAAATATTGCATTTATTATAATATAATAATATTATTATTAATATTACATTACATATTAATTATTATATTATTATTGTTATATACAATTTTGAGGTACCTTACTGTATAACAGTGTAAATACATAATAGGTTAAAATTAGCCTAAAATTAACCTAAATATTTTTATAATGTCATTTAAAATGTAGTCAAAATTATAATATACCCGTATGTAAATATTTTAAGACCCCACGAATAATGTTTTTGAATTATGACAAAATAAATAACATCATTATTCTTCAGTTAAAATATATGTAATTTCTTCCAAATTCGAACTTAAAATGTTCATAAAGAAAATTTGTACATGTATAATTTGTAAAATAATTAAATCGCTCCACCTAGATTCAATTGCATAATAATATAATATACTAGCTGCCCGACCTTCCTCCGGTAGAAATTATTTTTTTATAATTTAATTTTAAAAAATAAGACTATTTTTTGGCTATACAAATAATATAATAAAATAAATTACATACCTATTGTAGTTATTGTTATTGCTAATTTCTGAAAATGATATATCCTACATTTTGAATTCAACCACTGGAGTGGTAAATTGTATTCTTTTTATTATAGAATAGAGATAAGGTAGAAAAATATGTAATAACAAATTATTTGTTCCATGAATAATATATATTTCAAATGGAAAAATGCAAGTGCAAACAAATAAATAACTAATCAATAATAATAATAATAACAACAATAATAAATAAACAAGCGAAGTACGAACCAGTTTCCTTCGTCTCCAAAATTAAGTTAGATTCTTACATATATAGATGTTATAATTTTGTAAAATACTTATAAGAATATCGGAAGGTACCTACCATAAAATCTCGATAAATATGACATAATGGCATTTAGAACTATTTTTGATCGAAATGTGCGTTGGGCTCGAATACGTGTACCTCAATGAAGACATATAAATCTCAACAGGTTTCGGGAGAGTTAAAAAAAACATTTGTAAATCTACCTGGTTCTTAAGTTTGAATCGTTTTTAGAACTCGCTGTTGATTGATTTCTATTTAAGTTTATTATAATAACACATTTAAAATAGTCGAAACTATGTAACTTCCCAAAGTAAATAAAATCTGAAATATATCCACTATAAGGAAGTGCATAACGAATAGCTAGGTATTTTAAAATGTTTTTTTTTTTTTCAATGAACAATATAGTGAATACCAAATTCAACAAAATGATAATACCATTTTCATCCTCATTCATAAAATACATTACTCTTTCTGATCATTTGACAACACGTAAACATACAGCAAGAACGTGGGGCATATAACGGGGTCGTTCTAATATTTATGTCTTATACTGGTTACAATGATTTAAGAACTCGAAATTATATTGAATCGTTGGTCTTACGATATCGCATGTGGTAAAAATGTAATGTTCGTATATCATTTATGATTTATCTTATCAGTAATAAATTAAAATCATCCCTAGCCACTCTTATCAGTCATTTGATATAATAAACTATTATTTTATCTTTAAATCTCTAAATATTTGCTTACTGTTAATTTCATTTTTTTTCACACCATAAAATGTTCTTAACTTTATCTTGGTAGTATTAGGAATTTTCAAAACATATAGCAACGGCTGTAATTAAATGTAGGTACATAGTGGGGAATAATGAGGTAGACCTAGTCAAAGACATAAATTGTTCTAATTTCTAATTTACAGCCGCGTACACACTTGTAACATTTGCGCGTAACATCCTTTGATGCGGCCAAATTTACCGACAACTGGTGGAACGGTGTTACGGCGTAACGGCGTAACAGAAAATGTTACAAGTGTGTACGCGACCTATCTGTATATTACCTAATACCTATGTATAAAGTATGTGCGTAAAATGTATATAAAATAAGTTAAAGTTCTCACATTTTATTTAACAAGCTAAATGTTTTTACTTTTCAAGAATTTTTTTTTTTTTTTGCTATAGTTTAAAGTTTTTATTTTATTTATTGTCCTTATACATAATACATGTATAAATATTATATAGATTGTCTGTATACAAATTATTTCAATAAAAGTAAGTTCAAGTTGATAAATTTAATTGCATAAATGTAAAAGGTATAAATATTTATGTGGATTGAATAATAATAATTGGACGTCCCCATGAATGTGTTAAAGTGGAATAAAATTGACTTGTACCGTATTATTTCTCAGGAACTCAAAAATAATGTTGCTGCAATTGACTCGTGTTAATATTATACAATATATTATACTTAACAATCGTATATATATATTTATAGAAAAATATCACAAAAAATAAACAATTTAGCCGTAATACGCCAACCTTATGGCGTCCCCGTTTTGCCAGACACTCCCTTATGAGTACGAATTGTATGAATGTCATTACAATGTGGCCGTAGTTCAGTGTTTAAAAACCCAAAGGTTTTGATTATTTATTTTAAGTATTGATATTATATAGTTTTAAATATTTTTTTAAACGAACGGAACTCGATAGACGATGATACACATAATATCATTATATAATGGCCGAGTGTTAATGCTCGATGTCTAAACGATCCTAACAAATCACGATTATGAATACGAGTGGTAATAAATCGCAACCGCCTCCTCCCTCACCACCATCTACCACACCACCCACGCGACTCGGTGGACTAAATTGGTTTGGAGAAATATGTGATGAAACGTTTGCAATGGAAATGTGAACAACGCTAAATATGACATCATATAATATTATGGCGTATATGAACAGGATCGTACAAAGTGATTGTATACAAATAGATGCTGCACACAATACAATGCTTCCTGCATACGTTCGCAAGTCGTAAATCGGTAACAGTATCGCACACTCTATAGGTAGGTTGTAGGTACATCATAATACACAGTGGGAAACGATCTCGCGTTCAGTTCTGATTGGCACTCCGGCGGTCTCCGTCAGAGTCGGTACAATTTTGAGACGTGGCAATGAACACAATAGTCAAATAACAAGGGCTAATCGTCTTCATGCGTCATTTTTTTTTTTATTCATATTTATATATTACATGCGTTATGCGTATAATATGATGCATCATTGAGTGTTTAATGTACCTACCTATAGTTACTCGCTGTATAGACGGTTATAACCTAACCTAACCCATATACCTACGCGCGAATGTTGTAACAGTACACGAAAATAAGACGTGATAACTTTCGCGGAGTATTTTATATAATAAAACGTATATTTACGATGTGATAGTTATTAAACACCAAACACAATCGCGGTATTGTACCGCGTTATAATAATTTCATATGTCGTGTATTGTACAGTCACGTTGACATGATATAGGTACCAATATTATGGCAATATACATAGTATCTACATGGCTATATATATAATATAGTGGCGTATATAGGGAGGGAGGCCCCCTAGGCCAGAGCCCATAGTGAAATCGCAGGTTCAATTAAATCATTGCATGTATATTTACAGTGTTTACAGTTTATCACCATGATTAAGTTAGCCGGTTGATTAAAATCGTTTTTGAGGAATCAACAAGGAAATGTTAGATTGTCAGGACTTGCTTTGCTGACTTATTGATTTTGATGTCAAATCCATAGTAAGATAACATTAAAATATATAAATGACACTGTCAATATTTTTTTAAAAATAATCAAAAAATTAATTTTACATAATAATTATAAAATTAAATTGCGTAATTTTTATTTGTACTGTATATGTCATAATTATAACCACCCAGCTCCCTAAAAAAATGTATAGTTATGGCTATGTTAGTACACTCAAATAGCATTTAAATATTTTATTAATTTATTGACCCGTGTTTATTCATTATTTTTTGGTCTGGATTTCGGTAAATTAAAAAAGGTAAAATTGCAATTTATACCTACTAAATAAAACGTTTTAGTAATTATTTAAATATTTAATATAAATTATTTAAGAACCTTAAATAATAATTATTAGAAAGAAAAATTAAGTGAAAAATCCCGTTCTTTAATACCAGAGTTTCTGTTATCTACCAGTGTAAACACTTGAAGTTATATATTAAACATTTAAACAGTCCAATAAATCGAATGTTGAATTCCTGTAAGTTACAGACTGTTACAGGCTGTAAAAAAGTTACAAACATTGATTTTTCGTTACGATCCTTAATGGTCATTCATTAGTCATTACATATCGACTTTTAGTAATAAAATAATATTACCTTAATATAATGCATATTTGTTTTTTATATTTATATCTTTATTGTATGATCTGTATGTGAATTATGGAGTTTAATTAATTTATATAATTTTAAACTGTGAACTATCTGTAGTTTTACTCTGCGGGGTGTTTATAATAAATAATAATCTGCTTCATTTTCCTTTTTGGTTTCGTATAGGTAACCGCTTAATGAATACAAAAAAAATGAAAATAAATATCTAAGTACTAATAGTTAAAATAAAAAATAAGTAATAAGTATTTAAACAAATAACAAACATACAGCTGCAATATGTATGGAACAACCCGATCCAATGGAACTTAATAGTATAAAATATCAATTAATACCGAATAAGATAATAAAAATGAAATAATAAATAGTAGGTACATTAATGAGTAATGACTAGGAAATATGCAAGCAAATTAAATAAAATTAAATTAAAAAAACCAATGAATTGGCGGACATAATATACATTTAAAAAAAACGCTTATTCACTATTTTTATTATTTTTTTTTATATACATGCAGCTATATCATAATTAATAAGGGAAATCTAGCATTTTAATAATATATCAATACCTTATAAATGCCAGTGTACATAAACATAATGCATTTCAGTATTTGGATAGATGTATCACATATTCTATATCCGGTATGGTATTTAAATTTTAAGCTACTCTCTAGCCAATTTTACATCATAAAGAATAATCCGACGGTATAAACACACGAATAAAATTAACATACCTACAGAAAAGTTTTGATTCGATGAACCATTAATATTAATACGATGCATATATTAAAATCGAGTGTATTGAAAAAAAAAACTAAATTATTAAAAATATAATAATATGCTGATTCATGATACTCATGATTTTAATCTAAATGCTATGATATCATATATCTGCAGTTTGTTTTAAATATTATCAAAATATTGAATTAATATTTAATAACAAATTACAATTATTAAAAAAAAAATAAAAAAAAATTTATTACGAATTACGATCACATTTCTTTGAATAATTTAATCGTTTAACTTTATAATTAAAATATAGAATACTGGAAATGAGAGAAATTCTTTTTTTTTAATGATAGATGCTGAATTGGTACCAATTTGTTGATAAAGTAAAATCAAAAATTGTCCAGCTGTACTGATCAACATAATATTTTATGAAATCGTTTTTAACATTACCTACTATCCGTTTATTTTAAAATATTAGCAAACAAAAAAAAGTAATTCCTAGGTATGGATATTAATAATAGTAATAATAAGTCATCTTATAAAATGGTTTGTGACTTATGTTTAATGTTATCTCTATCTCTTCTCTATCTCTAACTATAAAGCAGAGACCCGTGTAGCGCTGCCTATGTCGATTTTTTGTACTTTATGGGAAACCCTCCAATGAGAAAATTCGGTGGTCGCTCTCCCGGGTCTTTGCTTTAAAGTTTGAAGAATAAAGAAAATATCAGAAAAAAAAGGTATATTCACGAAGAACTTTGTATTTATGTTTAAAGATAAAAACTAATATATTTTATTGATTAGTTTATTTATTAATCTATCAATATAAATAATTTAGTTTATGTATGAAGATATCAATTTCTTCAGATTTTCCATCTTTACCTTTGAGGACTTCCAGCGTCCCCGCTCGGACCTTATTCGCGTTCCCCGCTAAATTTACAGGCCGCGCGCGACCGTGCTTTGTTGCCGGCGGGCCCGCCGCGGCGGAGATAACATGCAAACCGAGGGCCGCCGTCGCACGTGTTTATCGATAATTTTTTTTAGAAAAGTCGAGCTTTACCACTTAATGTCGCGTAGGTAGTACTATATACAGGCACTAAATACATGCGTCGAAAATTTCGATTTTTTTATTGATATATTTACATGTCTTTTTGATTCAATAAACTGCATTATTATTATATTATATTTGACTGCCTTTTGTCCTTTTGGCTTTTGCCTACTCGGTCACGCCGCGGCTTCCTTATATTGGTATTTATATATTTGATTTGGCATAAATATGCACGATACAGCCACTGTATCGGTCTGTAGGTAGGTACATGTATATATTAGATAATAAATAAATGTATAAATATTAATTATATAATAAAATATCCTAGCTCGGGTCGAGTCGACTATACTATAGGTATGTTTAATCACGTTCGGAATTTGCCTGGACGGCGCAACGGTTTAAGAATCATAGATTTGACTCCAGTTCTCAACTCGGTAGGTAGATAGGTAGGTAAGGTCATAGTTTCGACGCCGTCTGCCGGGATTGTTGTTAAATTGCGGCGGCCGTGTGTAACCGAATTTTTTTTTTGTTATTTACCTTTCCCTATCACTTCCGCCTTATCATATTTAACGAAAATTTTCCAATTTTTTTCAAAATTCCAGTTTTACCACCTTTACGGACTTTGTACGATCCCGTTCGGATTTTATTCGCGTTCCAGGCTAAATTTATAGGCCGCGCACGGCCGTATTTCGTTCCCGACGAGCCATCCGCGGATAACTGAGGTGACTGCCCTGCTAGACACCCAAAAAACACGAAGGCTATATGATTGGCATGGGCGCCCGAAATGTTTTGAATTTTTTTTCACGTAATTCCTTACTAAATTTTGCGTTTTCGGTGACAGTAATGAGCGTTGTCCGCGATCCGACGCAGTCGGATTGCATACCTGATGACGTGACCCGGCTTACCCCTATTACTACGGCGAACGTCATTCGAGGTGACTGACCTGCTAGACACCCCAAAAAATACGGTGGCTATATAATTTGCATGGATGCCCTAAATTTTTTAAATTTTTTTTGACGTAATGTCGCGTTTTCGGCGGCAGTAAAGAACGTGGCCGGCGAACGTTGTTGCTTACCCGAGCTACCACGTCGAACCACGGTGGTCCTAACCTTATCACCAGACCTCCTTATTACACAAAAACCGGCTCGAGACCGATGACCAGACCAGAAGACCACTGCAGCTTCCAACATCGGTTAACACTCCTCGCCAACTCGGGGGGTTTGGGGGTCTCCCCCAGCGACGCTCGTAGGCTTATAAAATATAGTATTTAAATATGAAGAATAAATATCTCATGGAATTATTGAACTATTTCAAGTTCTAACTGCAGATAATAGATAAACGATAACAGGTATAGGTAAAAATAAATTTAAATATAGCTCGCTCAATGGGCTCCGACTAAATACAATTTCCTATCAGAAATCACTCTTGACTCTTAGAATTGAAGATTGAATCACTTTTTTACTATAAAACCTGTACGCATACACAAAAAAATACACGTCATTGTAAAATCAATACGTCCATTGTTTCACTCAGAATCTAAAAGACTTAACCTGAAAGTATAAAATTAGTATTGCACGTCTGATACGAATCGAAACACAAATCCTTGTTCAAATATTATAGTTTAATATATTATAACTACGCGTATATATCATTAATAATGGTCTTGGAAAAATAAACGGGTCCGAAATCCTAACGATTGTTGATTAGAACAAACGACTTCGCAACGACCATATACTCGCGTCGTTGTGTACCCGTCGTCTGGGAAATGCTTGAATTTTTTGAGTAAACTGATTTTGAATTGAACTTCGAGCTCATTTGCAATTAAACGTCTAACTTAAAAACACCAAAAAGCAAAATGGCCACCACCACTCAAAAAATCGCCATGATAAATGTAGTTGAACGCGTTAATACTACATGGGTTATGGCGGAAGATGAAGAACTCTGGAAATTAAATATTTTGAAGCAAAACTTAATGACAACGAAGACGAAGACGCTATACTAGGTGACAATCGCTTGGCTATTTGGTGAACATGATACGGTTGATTATGCCTTATGCACGAGCGAGGAGTGCAGCGGAGACGCTGCAGCTGTAGTACCGGTACCCTCAGAGTCGGTTGGATCAGATGAGCAGGGCACGTACTACAGCAGGCCGGAGAAAAAGTGCAGGCTCAACAAGAAAAGGCAAACACGATTCCGTCTGGGGGCCTAGAAGAAGAGAGGAACTCATCTATACTGGAATGGACGAACGCACCGGAGACAACCACGGCAGGTAGCAACACTTCACGGGGTAGGACAAGGTGGTTATTCGCCGCCACGTGGAAGGGGGCAAAGCGAAGCGCCTGCTGCTATGTGGTTGTTGCCGTAGAACGTGAAACCAGCAGTATAGTACTCCCCCCCCCAGACACCAAGACAAGACGGCGGCGACGGGGGAGTAGTACGTGAAAGAGCACTTTACGGTGCCCGGCGGTAAGTCACCCTATACGTTTTCCGGTCACCCGCAGAAAGACGAGATAGCAGTTGCCAGCGTCGCGCGCTCGCGGTCTCCGACACACAAGACCATCAAGACGACTTGGCACGGACTCGGCTGCTTCGGTCACACTAAGAGCGGTGGACGAAGACGACGGCGGTGGCTAGCTGTACCGGAGCGGGCAACGATACCGCCCCGACGGTACCACGACGATGACAGGGTGCACGAAGGCGACTCGCAAAGGCGGCGGAGACTGCAAAACACAACGGGTGGGCGATACAACTGAGCTAGGAACATTGAAGTCAGCATCGCCTGACTCGTGGAAACTGATAACGTTTCAGGGTACGGCGATGCGCGACTCTAAGACGGCCACCGGATGGTAACTCGGTCGAGTAGTCTGGGCGAAAATCACGTGAAGAGGATCAGGACCTTTGCGGCGTGGTCGACGATCCTCTCCCATTTCGCCCAGTGGCAATTGGTCGAGTCACGTCTCCGATCGCCGGCCGATTCCGTAGAACCAACAGCTGCCTCTGCTCGCTCAGTATTTTAGATTTCCATCGCCGTCGCCACGCATCAGTCATCTTCAGTACCTGCACATCGTCGATGCGCACAACATCGCGCACTAACCGATATTACAATAAATATATTGTAAAATTACCTTTGTTTAGTACACAATAAAATTGTCTTTCAAAAACAAAATATTGTTTCTTTTTTTACTTATTATTGAGTGTATTTGTATATTTATTTGTTTCAGCAGAATAATGGGCTCCACTGAACAAGCCCCTGTGAGGGATCATGCAAAGTAATAACTACCTACTAGCAATGTTTTTGTCACGCGTCAAATATATAAATAAAATATTATAATAATGATAGGTATTTTTGGTCAGGTATAATAATTAATAGATAACTATAGATAACTTGGGACTTTAACGTATATTATAAATTTTACTGTACGCAATGGCATTTTAAAAATAGTAATACTTTATATTCTTGACCCCACAATATTATATATAAAAAAAGGGAAAGAAAATAAAGTAGCTGATGCTCTTTCTAAGAATCATATTAATAAAATTAACATACAAAATGAAAATGATAATTTAACTATTGATTTAACAGATATAAAAATTAAAAAACGAATAACCGTAGATACCTACTT
>NC_042495.1:35080448-35081930 GCF_005508785.2 Acyrthosiphon pisum | reverse complement strand
TTTTTCAAAGCTGAAATTAATAAAAAAACTATCTCCGATGCATGTTGTCACAAGAAAAAGTCACCAATTTAGCTATAATCTCTATCGAAAAAGAAATTGCTGACCAATTAAAATATTATAATGATATTATTGATCAATTCGTGGATATAAAGAGTAGAAAAGTTAATTTTTAATATATTTTTACATTGCAATATTGTGCCTATTGCTATATTTTATATTTGTGGTCTTATTTTGTCAATATTTTTTTGATAACTTTTATTTATTATATTATATTAGGTTTGATTATATGACATGGTGCGTTATTAGTTAATTTACTTATTCATGTTGTTGTAGGTGCAAGGTACTATATTTGTTAAGATTATTTGCGCACACTTGAGTTTCAAATTTGGGGAGTATAGCTCCCATATGCGATATGCAACTGACGTGCGATAATGACATTTTAGGCCCCGCAATTTTACTCTGCCCCGGGCCCCGCAAATCGTTGGGACGGCCCTGGCTCACGCAAAGTAATACCTACCTACTAGCAATGTTTTTGTCACGCATCAAATATATCAATAAAATATTATAATAATGATAGGTATTTTTGGTCAGGTGAACGTATAATAATTAATAGATAACCATAGATAACTTGGGACTTTAACGTATATTATAAATTTTACTGTACGCAATGGCATTTTAAAAATAGTAATACTTTATACTCTTGACCCCACAATATTATATATAAAAAAAGGGAAAGAAAATAAAGTAGCTGATGCTCTTTCTAAGAATCATATTAATAAAATTAACATACAAAATGAAAATGATAATTTAACTATTGATTTAACAGATATAAAAATTAAAAAACGAATAACCGTAGATACCTACTTGAAAGTTGAAATTGTACCAAGTATTTATAATAATATATATTGACTATTTTTGAGCTATTTATTTGACATTTTCTTTCTCTGCGTATCTATAGATATTAATTATTATTCTAAATATCGATAACAAAAAGGTGGGTAAGTGGATTTCGCTCTGCTGTACAGTAGGTTACAAGTGGGTCACTGTATAATGGATGGTATTAAATTTGAATTCAATAATATAATATCATTGTATAAGAAAAACGATTCTGAGCGGAGACGGTATGTCAGTCTAGGTATAAGACATAATATTATATTATAGTCTATAGTATTTAAAAAAAATTGACTTATAATAGGTACCTATAATAAATTCCAAATTAATCATATCATAATATCTATTAGGTACTTATAACGCGTTATACATCAACAACAAACCGTGATACTATCATAGATATATAATAGTATACTTTAGAAGTTTCAAGTATACCCAAGAATAATATTATACAATCACAATAAAATAACTAAAATAGTTATTCTAGGCTTTTAATACGTAATTTCGTCCAAATTTGTACTTAAAATGACTATAAAAATAAACTGTGTAAATGTATTTTTTAGATTTTTTGGTAACAGAATTAATTACTTA
>NC_042495.1:35079602-35080348 GCF_005508785.2 Acyrthosiphon pisum | reverse complement strand
TATAGATACATATATAGAGTTATACATAACAATAGAATGGTAACTAGTAAGAAAAGTTTTATTATAAAAAATAATAACTGTTACCACGGAACGTTGGCGCTGTATATGAATACTAAAATATAATGATATATAATAGGTTTGTACGTTTTTTAAAATATAAAAAAATAATAATCTTAACGCATGGTTGCGATGATAATTATATTGGTCCAATTAAGTTTAAAAACTATATATACCTACAGGTAGGTATATAAGTAATAAACTTTTTTTTTTAATGCCCATCATTACTCCTTATCAGTCATAATTAAAAAAATATGTTTACCTAAGACTTTAGTAAACGACTTTTAAAAAGACAAATTATAATATATTGAATAGGTACATTATTTATTTATTTATTTATTTACGGACAAATTGTCCAATTTTAACATAAATAAGCTTAAAATCATTGTTTATTGTCTATATTATGTTATGTATTAGATATAATATTTGTACAATATGTTATTATATTTGTTCCTATACAATGTTAACTATTGATTAAGCTTATTTATGTTAAAATTGTTATTTTATTCATAATAATTGTCACAATTATAAATGTACTTGAAATTGGACAATTTGTCTGTAAAATAAATAAATAAAAATATAAATGAGGTGTATGACGTATGTTAACAATTTAGTTTTTAAATTATATTAGGTATATTTTGGTATTTTCGAATTATATTACATCTAATCCAAAATATAAGCAATTTTAT
>NC_042495.1:35058208-35079502 GCF_005508785.2 Acyrthosiphon pisum | reverse complement strand
AAAATATTCAATATTAAAATTATCTCTGGTAATAGTGTAATACTACGTTAAAGAATTTTGTTAAAAGATCAAGATGACGTACTTATACATTTTTATAAAAATTAACGAATAAAATTAAATTAAAAAAAAAAATGGAAAATTAGGATTATAAAGTGCTATCAGACAGCTTTAAAAGGTGGATCTTGAATACAATTTGAAGCTAATAAATTTTGATTTAGTGACCGAACGACTTAATTATTGGATAGTTTTGAAAATCTCGGATGATTTTAGAATTTTAGTACCGGTTCGACCAATTTTGACGAATATTACAAAGATTATTCTGTTTGGGAAAGTTTATAGTACAGTTTGCACCAAGTTCGTAAATATACCGAGTGTTATTATTAGAGACATAGAGTATAGACACAGGTGGATATCGATCGAAATAATTCACAAAACGAGATTCGCAGACGAACATTTTTTAGATATACTGATATAACACCATATTTGGTATTTATTAATTTTTTTCCGGTTGAAATCGGGATACACAGCTAGTGTCTATAAGTTATATAATAATTATAATGTTAATAATAACTATACAGCATTATCGCTGACATTAGTTGGTCGGCGCAGTGTATAGGCAATTTCGGTACATCGGCACATTATTATAGTGAAACATGGCAAAAATGAGGTTTTCAAAATGTGGGACAATGGAGCTACTCTTAATGAATTTAGTTTATTTAACGAATCCGTTCCACCAGTTGTAGATGAGATTGTTATACTATTAGAAACATAATTTTTTACGTCGAATGAATTTTAATGAAAATACATTATTTGATTGGTAATCCAACTATTCCCTATTTTGTTTTTTTGTTGGGATTTATCTACCAACGAATGAATAGTGTGTATGTATGTGGAGGGGGAAGGGGTAAATATGTCACCTCGCCAAAAAAACTTACAGAAACAATACTATTGGCACGTTTCATGATTATAATATATATATATATATATGATATAAAATAGAAAAAAGAAAATTAATCAACGACAACACCTACAGCATTATATTTGTAAAGATATGATCTATACATATATTTTATGATTACTTAAGTATTTAAACTAATTACCGTAAAATCTCAGGGTTGTATTGTTATTTTTATGGGCAGCATTATCGCATTGGTTCATGATGTTTACACATACCTAAACTATTTTTACTATTAGGTATATTGACGCTTTATTGATTTAAGTACATAATAAACTAAAGTAAAGAATGACACGTCAAATAGGACTAAATAATGTATACATACATTATCTAGGTATCTTGCATACGGTCATCGATAAGATGATAACACTTATAACTCCTGTATCAGAGAACTTTACACAATTTTCATACGAACTATAATATTATGTTGTTGAACTAGAAGTTTTGGTCTCAAGTGTGTATTTAATGAGATTTAGTTTGCAAACCTAACAAGCACGCACGCACACTCATACACACAGATATTTGACTAGAGGAAAAATGTAGTAAGTGAAAAAGAAAATAAATATGTCCTGATTAACGTCGGCGAGTGCGTATTTCTAAATCAATAAAACAAACGAGTAATAGAAAGGACGACTGTTTTGTCGACAACTCGAGAACTGTAATTATGTGTTTTTGTTCAACAACAATCAATATGTGACCTGTGCCGTGAAATTTCGACGCGGTTTGCACACCGACGACCATATCACATTGAAAAATTGTCCGCGAACATCATTTTTTTTTTTTTTTTTTGGACAGTTAAATATCTTCACGCCCAAGTCCGCGTGTAGTGCGACTGCGACAACCCATCGCGAATATTCTTGAATCATAATTCTCGGGTGCAATTGCAAATCGTTCGACTTACGTAAACGCCATAAGGTAATATGTATATTCGCGGATAACGATGAACAATTTGTATTATTATTTCGACACGACATTCTAACGCCCGACCATATTTTATCGTGTTTAACATGTTATAGAAAAACCTATACGATACGGAATGCACTGCACGGAAAGGCAACTGATATACATTTATATAATATTTATCTCCGTTGTATATGTTTACGTGTTTGCATACGCGAGTGCAGGCTATTATCAAATACGTGAGTAATGTGTGCTGTTGTACCCATATCTTCCACAAAACAATATGTATCTTATGCACACTATACATACTATATACCTAGTATATATAATATATATATTAGGTATATATTCAGATTTATAATTATATTATTACGTTTGACTGCCAAATTTAATCATAAGCAATGAACCGTTTTACAAGAAATTATTTGTACGCATTTTCATACTTCAATTTTCAACTAAGTGTGAATGATATAAGCCACATATAAATTATTCTCAAATATTCATTTTTGATTGTTAGAAAAATGCATAATTTTTGATAATTTTCAATTATTAATTTTACAGTTTATACTATAGTTTTTTTTTGGATTATTTTCTAGTCAAAATTATAATTTATTCATACTAGTATTGATTTCAATAAAATAAGATACTATCATAATAAATAAAATTCTATAAGGTGTTAGTTAAAAACAATACACACAATGTACATACTGTATTATAAAGTAGGTATAAATCCATTTTTTTTTAGAATTTATAGTTACATTACATTATTAAAATTATTTTAAAAAGAAAAAGAAAAAGAAATTATATATTATAAATTTAAAACATTGTTATAACAAAAGAACGTTTACTGAAGTTTGTTCTTTGAAACAGAGATATTTTTGTATTCCTTTGAACAATAATATTAATGTATATTATTATTGTAGTCAAGTTGAAGTTTGCAGGTATGCGTTTTTATTTTAAAATCAAATTTTTTTTTGTCTGTAATAAATCATATCTACTAATTTTTAATAAAACAATTATATTGTATTTGTATTTAAAAATTATAATTTGAATATATTATCTACAAAATTATTAAGTAGGTAGCTGTTATAATATCGTTTGAAAAATAATTTTACATTATTTCAAAATTCCTATACTACTTTTAATTTATTTTACTATTAATGATATTTTTTAAATAAGAAAAAACAACAAAAAATCTTCATGATACTCTATCGAAGTTCTCTAGAATCTAGATTACTTTGATACACATTTACCAATTCGAACCATACATTATTTATACACTACTACATAGTATACTTCATAGTATTATTTTTTATTCAATCACTTCTAAGAATATGTTGAGGAATTTATCAATGAGGGGCAACCGATAATCAACCTTCTATAGAAAAAAAACTGTTATTTCAAGCTAATACGAGCAAAAAGTATAAAAATGGAAATCTAAAATGGCTCTCATGATGAATTAACACTCTATTTTCCAAACCTCATCATCAGTGTTCATTTAAAAAATATTGATTTTTAAACCTGTATCGATTAAAAATAAATTAAAAAACTTATATTTCAGGTAATAAACATTAATGTCCTGAAATCGCTAATTACTCAATATTTTTGTCGTTTGCATAATATTTAAACATTTGCAGAGTCCAAAGACTCTCTATGGATATCTTACATTTGACTGGTCACCCCCTGGCCCCTGGCCTCGTTACACCACTATTCTGCGTGAAGGAAAGATATCGTCGTGTATAATTATTTATACATTTCCATCACAATTTTTCTCTCGATTTTTACAAAATTATTTCTCAGACAAACAGAGAAATGTTCTCAAATTGGTCTGTTTTGAATTTCAGCCAAAATGGCAGTTTAATTAATATTCAGAGCTCAATCAATGTCCAATATGATAAAATGTATTGATACCCAAATATATAATAATCATGCCTACTAACTATCCTCTGTCTGCTTATATCATAATTGTTTGCAGCAGTACAGTCTGTAGCATCGCCCATGCCTTATAGTTGTTAATGTTTATTGTATCCGGTTAATGTCGGAAGTAGAGATTAAAAACAAACAGTATAATAATAATATACAATAGTCAAAGTGTTTAGTTAATATGCATATTAATACCGGATAATGTTAGCATTAGCCGAATGGCTGAGTTTATCCGCAACACACTAACACGTCATGTATATGGTAAATGGTAAAGGTTTAATATATATTTGCTTATTGATAATTTATTTATTTTTAAGTCCAGTCAAATGTACGTATTTTAGGATTCAAGAAAGATGTAATAGAAGTTTATACCTTTATGGCTTTATTATATTATAATAGCTATAACAATTTTCTCAAACAATATACAGTACATTTTAAATGTTAAATAAATTTAAAAATATTAATGGCCTTAATAAAACTAATTAAAATACGCATATTTATTTTTAAACGATATTCCAAAATTATTATAAAGTGTGTTCATTTTACATTAATTTATAAAATACTAAATACAATATTTATTTTAGGTACACACTAATTTGAAATCAGTTTATTTGTATTTAAAGGCAGAATCAAAGGTATTCTATATTGTATTATGCTTGAAGATTTGTATACCGAATACCTATACTCTTTGAAATTTGTAAAACTAATAATAATGAATTTCAACTAAGAAAAACAAACATGCATCTATCGTTTGTTTTAATTTAATTAGGTTTAATTTGGGGTTTACTCAACAGGAAAGTTGTTATTTTCCAATTAAATATTTTATCTACTGTGATAGTACCGAGAATAAAATAAATATATTATCTGAAAGTATTATTGGTTAATATTTTCTTGTTAGATATATTTTATAATTTAATTTAGGTAATATTAATAAAGAATAAAATTAAACATTTTATAAAAGTGAGAGAGGAAATATTATGATAGACCTTATGGTTGGCACTGTCTTTGGCTGTCTCTCGCTTAGCTCACCTGTTGCTTACAACAAAGTTGTGCATTATTATTTATTATTTAAAAAAATATCAAAGCAATGATAAACCATTGCATTGAAATTAAGTAAAAGGGATTTTGAGCAGAGTTGAAATAATGTTTCTTTTTAAATATTAAGAGTTCATAAAATAAAATATGTAGTCTACCTTATATAGGTACCTAAGTATAAATTAAAAAATGGAAAAACTAGGTAGGTAACCGATTTGCTGTACGATGGGTACTGCACCTCATCATTGAGTACATTGTAAGTCCCTGTAACGGATGTGTTAAATTTGAATTAAATTATAAATCATTGCAAATGAAAAGCTATTCTTAACGGAGACTGTCTGTCAGGCTATTTGATTATATATTGCTATTAGTAATTTATTTTCCTATTAGTAATACAGACATACAGTATACAATATAAGTAGGCAATAGCATAAAATAATTTGAATTGTTTTTAAATGCTGTTGTGTAGTGTGTACCTATATAAAATATAATAAATAATAGGTAATATAAGTAAAAGTTTCAAATCCCAACGAAAATTATTTTTGTATTATAATAGCTAATATCGTTGTTCTTCGTTTAAATATCGAACTTGTCCAAATTTGAACTTCAGATGTCTATAAAATTGTTTATATATTTCTTAATTTTTTTTTTGTTTCAAAATAAATTACTTATAAGAAATCTTGTAATACATTTTAGGGATTTTTGATAAAGCGATTTTTTTTATCGAAATGTATAGAAAAAAAACTAAAGAAATCGAAAATTTCAAATTTCTAAATATTTCGAAAATAGTCAAAATATTTTGAAAATTATACCATATATATAAAATGCTAATATAAATATTTGGTGAACATTTAAAGTATCTTCAATTATTTGTTTATTTGTTTTTGAATTACACCAAAAGAAGGAAATTAATTATGTCAAAAACTAATTTGAGAAAATGCTTCTATTTTCCCTAATTATTAAGATGAGTACAGGAAATTTTTTTCTAGAAAAAGTATTTTTCTAAGTAGTTAGAGCCCAGCTTAAAGAAATTGAAATTGAATAATAACCTTATTGGTGTTTATATCAATAGCTGGTAGTAAGGATTTTTATTACCTAAATACAATAAGTGACTGTACCTTAAGGACTTAATTTTTAAATATATAGGTATTTGAAACTGTTTATATATATTTAAATAAGTTTGATATAGAAATCACATTCAAAGTAACTACTTGACGAATGAACTTGGTTATTATCACTAAGTCATTTCCTTTTATTTCATTTTTTTTTTCAACATTTTTTTATACTTAAATAATATATAATATATTATGTTACATGTTAGTTTTGTAACTGTATATACTGCTTGACGCTTGTTTACCGCTTGTATGTATACTGGATAAACAAATACATACTGTGCATATGTACCGTCCTCTTAATACATACTTACGGTTTACCGACCAATGTATTTTGTTTATTATTGAACTTGTAATCATCGAACAATACAATTCAATACCGTATTGTAAATATTCCGTTTAAATATGCAATCGCACAATATTCTGCTACGGTGTCAGTGTGTCACAAGTCTGAAGTCAATTTTCAATTGAATATATAACTGTTGTCTGTTATAATGTTTGTACTCTGTCTATACATATGTCTCTCCGCTCTCGTGTTATAAACTACAAAGCCATTGAGACATTTCAATTGTTGAACTCTATTTACCATTTAAACCGAGTCGATATTTGGAAATTTGTTTACCTGTCGTCCAACTTATTTTACTCTGGCACAGTATATAAGAACTAAGAAGATAATTATTATATGCAATGTGGATGTTGCGATATTACGGAATTTTGAGATCTATAGTGTATAGGTGTATAATATAGGTAGGTATATTTTTAATTACTTACAGGCCACAAGTATTTGTTTTTAAGAAATATTTAAATACTTTTTCTATGAGATGTGTACTCACTATTTAGTATGTAATTAGTTTACTTATACATAAAGCTTTTTAATTGATATAAATCTATTACCAAGTACCAACACAAATGGGATCAAACTATACAACAGTTATTTATATAGTTTTGATTCTCTATTATTTTCAGTACTGGATCTACAAAAATTATGTAACCCGGGGCAAAACATAATATTAGCGCCCTTATGCTATAAGTTTTATGAGTTTAAAATTTGAAATTTTCTCTCCTCTATGATTACCACCAGCTAGATCCGGTACTGATTATTTTACTTATGTAGGCATTTGAGTATTCCGATTTATTATAATAAATAAAAGTATAGTAATGTATATTGTCCTTGATTGAAGGTGGACTGGCCAAACGGAAAATCGATACTTCTCTTGTCTGTGATTCTTACCACTGAACCCAGGATTCATCACCTATCATGAACATTTCTACTTCTTATTTTAAAATGTAATTGTATTGAAAATATTTCCCATATATATTTATAAATACTGCAAGTAATAAAATAAAAACGACAAGTACAAATCTTAAATCTATTTTTTAATAGAACTAAAATACCAATATTAAGTTTTATAAAAAAAACACATGTTATTACTTATTGCCATATATTTCTTCTTCATTTTCGAAAGTGTTTCTTGACGCTTAGAGAAATTACCAAAGAATAAAACCATTTAATAATGACTTCATTATACAGACTTTTAACATTATAAAGTATAAACAAAGAACTCAATTTATTATACTAAATTATCAACCTTATACGTATAAAAATAACACAAAGTCAGTTTTCCCAGATTTTAATCAGTAAACAACATAATATTTTTTTTTCAATTATCATAAAGTTAATCGATTTTAAAAGGTTAATTTTTGACAACTTGTTTGAAACTTTAATTATATAATACAAAAAAATTAAGTGTTTCTTATTTGTGATTTTGGAAGTGTTTATGTTAAACAAATTATGATTAAACGATCGCTGTTACATCAAATACTTACAGTGAAATGATATTTACTCTTTTTAACATTTCCACTTCATTTATAGGACCATCACACAAGGGTAAAATATTATGAATAATAATTTAAAAAATTGAAGTTGCTCAGCGCAGAATTAAAAAATTGTAATACAAGTTTTAAATTGCAAACGAAATAATGTTTGAAAAATTTAATTTATTTTAGTTATTTTATTATTTACGTGTTAAATAAATAGGAAATTAATTAGATGCTTAAAAACCTTAAATAATTGTATAACGAGCGCGCTCTTAATAAATTTTAATAAAGAAAATATGATTTCATACAATCTTTAGCGTCTTGAAACTCATTATTATAGACATATTAGCCATTACTCGCATAATATTGTGTATACAATTCCGTAAGGGGTTTTGTACGGTTTACGTACATTGAAAATAATAAACCAGGTATAACTGAAATAATGTTCATTTTTCTTTGTCATTATTTTACTATTGTTATGCGGTGTAATACGCTACCCATATATTATTATCATTATAAATAAGTGGATAGTGCGCATTTATAGTTGCTCATAGACACTGGTATAAATTGTGTGACGGGTTTGGAATTTGGATTTTGGTATGTTAAAACAAATAATAATAATATTATATTATAATATTATGGTTTCGATATTTATACAAGTTCGTATAGCTGCACAATGCAACGAGATTCATTATATTTTCATTTGTATACAGTATACACTATACATTCTATATTTCTATGGATATAAATTTCATCATCGTCATCGGCTTACCTACGGATATCAGCAATGTTTCGATGGATATATACCCATTATATAATATACGCCTACGGCCTACGGCCTACCTGATTTACGTGTCCGTGTATGATTGTACGAATAACCTGTACATTATATCATGTAATCATACCCCTGCAACACCATTCCCTGTCCACGGGGGTGATGTTCTAGGGCTCAAATTTTGTACGTTTGAAAATATTTATAAGTAAGCTCTAATGACACAACCAAAAATTCTTAATCTTCAATTTTTTCCTTTACAATACTTAATAATAAAAAATATAGATTTTCGTTATTCTTTCAACAAAACAAAATGTACGTAATTTATATTTAATGTATGATATCGTGCTACAATATTTTATAAACATTATCAAACATTACTTTTATAATAATTTAAATATTACAAAAATAAAGTAAGTGTGTATTATTGATTACTGATTTAAATTAGAATTACTTTACTTAACAAAACGACACGACACTTAACTTTTCAACAGGTGAACACTAATACATTTCTTACAGACAGCTACCCACACAGTCCACACATTATTAAAGATCTCCGTTGTCTATCGAAAATTTAAATATTAAAGTGATAAAAAGTTTGCTACTCGTTACGTTTATTTTTAAATATGTATACCTATACTAAAATCTGAAAGCTGGCTTGTGCACAATATTAGTTGGTAATTATTTTATATCATAACTTAAAATAGATACATACCTAATACAATTAACAATACAACTATAAAAATGTTAGGGGCCAATTATTTTTTATTTTTTTTTTTTTGGGGGGGGGGGCTTAAGTATGTTAGCCACCCTCTTTGGTGCGCCCTTGCCTAATGGCTAATACCAATGTGTTTTCAAGCTTAGAACAATTTATAATTACATTTAGGTAGGTAATATTGTTATTTTTGATTATCGTGGCGATTGCTTGTGACGGGCATGGCGTATATAGTTTGGTAAATAAAGTTAAATAATAAAATGGATAAAATATATAAAACTGAAATAATGTGTTAATATTTAAGTGTGAATTCTATGTTTCAGTTCCTACATATGTTGAGCTCATGTAACGCAAACGTGTAATGTAATCATAGTACATTTGTGAATTATATTATTAATTAAAATAAAGATTCAACAGGTGAAAGTTCAATAGTTGTTTTGATCACAAAATATAATATTGTAATTTGCAACGCGTTCATATTTGATAACTGATAAGTGTTATGATACTATCCAAATTCTTGATGAGCGTGTAACAGATTTTATATTAAATATTTTCATCGAAACAATAAATCGTTACCTCGATACCGCATCTGCTTGCACAATTTACAGAATAATTATTAATCACACATATTACACTGCAGTACGGCACATGCGCAGAGCATAGCAGATACATAGGTGGTTTAGTGGTTTTAATTAAATTGAGCACGAGAATATTTTACCATTATCGTCTGTATAAAATATAAATATTTACGAAGCGTATAATATTATAATACACCGATTCAGCGAGTGATGAGTGTTCTTCGGGAAAAAAAGGACGATCGCTACATCACAATATTGTAGGTAGTACCGGTGTATATCAGTATATGATCGTGGTTTGTTGTCCATTATACATTATTATGACATTAGTCACATTACCTATATACAGCGTGGTTTGCGGCGCTCATCCGTACCGGCGGATGCTGTGAATCTGTTTACAAATAGACATTTGCCGCAATATTGTTTGTAATTTGAAACGACCGCAGCGAAACATGCATTATATGGCAAAACTATACAAAGTAACAATACCTATACCTACTTTATGTTGTATACTTTAAGTATACGGATCAGCCTAGCTATATCTACCAACACAACAACTGCAGTAGCTGAATAATATGACGACGACGACAAAGCCATTCTCTCCGTCCGCGAAGGAAACCTACTGGCAGAGTGGCAGCTTCCGATAGTCTTCACTTACTCGATCTATAAACGTAGTAGGTACTTACCAAAAGTAGAAAATAAAAATCGTGCCATATGATGTTTGCACACACTCAGGTCTCATACATGATTTCTGTCATTAAATAACGTTGTAATTTATAATACCCGTTTCAGACACAACAATATATCTCGGAGTGAACTTCGACAAAAAACTAACACAAGCGCACACCATATATACCTACACAGCACAAAATTAAATTGATTTACCGCCTGCGCTTCTAAATAGACAATTTATCCACTCTAAAATCTAAACTAACATTCCTTACAACATTTAATATCTTTAAACCTTCTTTAATGTCTAGACACACGGCATAACAATTTGGGGATCCAATAAAATCTCCAACATAATCTAAATTCAAAAAACACAAAACAGAATTTTCCGACTAATCATAAATGCTCCATTTTATGACACAAATCAAACCTTACACAGAGTACTTCAAACGATAACAATATTGCAGAAACAGCTAAGAAATCTTACTCCCGTTATTATTAGTCTTTAAACGACTACCAAAACATTCTTGAAAAAAAATTATTCCAAACCATTCCTGACAATCCATCTCCCAAAGAGATTAAAAAAAAACTGGTGACCCACCTCATACTTTTTTTTACCTACCTATCTAAAACCCTAGGAATATGTCACTAGGAGCTGGTTTATTGAAATCAAGTTTTTTGTCAAAGTTAAGACGTTCTAAATTTTACTTACGCTTATTAAAGTTACCTAAATTATATAGACAGTGTAAATAAACTAAAGAATAATAATAAAAAAAAATCAAGGTAAGTATAAGGTATACAATGTAACGCAGTAATATATACCTAATAATAATAATTAGTTATGTCATTTATAGGAGTTTGTTGGATATTTACTTAGATATATCGTCACGTTACGATGGAGATGCACGGTTGTTCTGTGAAAAGTTTCTAATTGGATGGGAAAACACTCACGGGAGAGAGAAAGGATATGCGCTTAACTCGCAGTGGCGTGCAACATATCTCCTTATTGTTAGTTTATGGTAAGAGTGGGGGAGGGGTGTGGATAGGCCTATAGGAGTTAACCAAACCAGCAATACCTGAAATTATGATTCGGTTTCGAATCTGGAAGTACGCCGCAGGGTTAGTGAAGAAAAATATAGTAGTTGGTGATTTACACCTAAAATATCTAATAAGTATATTATTCCAACACTATATACTATAATCTACGATTATAATTGACACCACATAGGTACTGATGTATTAATATATATATAATATATATAGAAGAATATTATGTCATATCATTTAAATATAAATCGTTTCATCTTCCGTGTTGTCTCTTGGCCAGGTTCTCGTAAAAACAGTTTTTGAAATCAAATCCATATGATCGTTGATTTTGGTACTTCTATAAAATAAAATGTCTGATAGGTGACGAACACTGCACTACTACAGCCGATTGGATGTAATTTAACTTAGTCGAGAGCTTCTATTTTTTGCTTTATTTTGTGATCTTCACTATTACAAAACATCATAACTGCACGCACCACATGTCCACATATGATTAACAACTGATGCACTCAATAACATTTAATACACATCAGTATATCACATTTAAATATAAAAACGATTAAAATAATTTAATTTGAAAACGAATATCGTTAGATTATTTGTTATAATTTGGTATACTAATATACTATAGGTACTCGATAAAAATGTTCCCAATTATCCAGGTTTATGGCCCAGACAAGTAGTGAATATTTGCACTACTAACCTAAGTTTATTTAGGTAATTGAAGAATTTTCCGACCAAGCGGTTGCCCTAATTAACCGGTGTCTCTATTAAGCGGAGTTTATAATTTATGTATTATATTAGTATACTTTATTGAAACCTCGGAATAACAGTATTCCTCATATATTATCTGCTGTATTTTTGAGTTTTGATACTACGGTGAAACCTCCCATAACGTTACCTCTAAATAGCGGACACCTCTGGACAGTATGCGTAATTTCTGTGGCCGAGAGTGTTCGGTATTTAGGGGTTTCACTGCATTCCCTAATGCCTAATTTTGGTTCTACTGCTCTTAGTATAGAATAAGGTATAGGAGGTATTAGTACTTTTAATATAGTGGTATTAAATTATGTAAGTACCTATTACCTCTATAATATGATATTTTCATTAAAACATGTTAGCTTCACATGAAATAATTAAAATAAAATAAAATGTAATAATAATGATGTAATACCAGAGTGTAGGGATGTCACCGGTGGCAGCAGTCATCGTCGTCGCCGAAACCGGAACGAAAATACTCGTACGATTATACATTATTATTTTCGTTCACTCGGCCGGCCCTCCCCCGCGTGTGCCACCGCGACGCGTCCCGCCAAAAGCCGACGCGATCCGAACCTTTGCCGTTGGTACCTACTACCTACCTACCTATAATACATTTACCGACTAGCGTACGTCGACGACGCATGCCGCCGCCGCCGCCGCCGCCGTGGCGTATTATTATTATTATTACTATTACCGCACCACGGCGCCGGACCCCGCGAGCGCTGTTCACTTGTGCGTATTGTTTTCGCGCCTCTGAACATCGGAAGTTCCGGTGTGCACAGTTTGCTGAGCAACCCGACGGCACGGCCGTCGGCCCGACCAAGAAACGGTATAATAATAATAATATTATACGCGGGTGAAAAATATTATATAATATACAATAACCGTATATAACGACGATGACGACGATGAGCTCGGTAATAATATTTTGCGCGGGCGACGGTTTTAAATTGTACGATATCGACACGGACGATTTCAAAATATGTAATTCATAGTACCATAGGAGGTACATGCATAATATATTATTTTATATCTGAAGAAAAATACAGTCCGTTCGTCTTGGCATCATTCATCCGCACTTCGGCGTACGCATAAAATAGTATAATACCATAACTATTATATTATTATTATTGTTGTCGCCGCCGCCGTTTAATATTTACGTCCGCGGATCATATACGAAAATGGAACGCAGCCGATCAAATCATTAGTGTCCAATGTAATATTATTTAAATATAATATTGTACACGCGTTCGTTAAAAATCCATCGTCAAAAACGGACGTTTATGGGCGGCATGATACGTTCAAATGAATTTTTCATTTTTTATCTACTCGTCATGCTACAAGGTAAGATACGACTACAGCAGTAATGTTTTACCTTTATATATTATGTATATAATATAACTATTATAGTTATATTATGTATATAATATAACTATTATAGTTCTTTTGTTCTTATTTATTTTATAATTATCACTATTTGCACATTATACAATTTTACATAATTAAGTTGACTACCTACTGTTATTGGCATAAGCACAATATGTTTTCATTTTTTTTTTTTTTTGGTTTGGGGTTATTTTGATGAAATCCGTGAATAATTATCTTATAGTAGGTATATATTTTTATACCTCTTAGTGTTTGGTCAGTTTTTTATGGGGGTTATAGATCTACCATAGTAGGTACTATAGAAATATAGAATACTATATAGTATCCATTATATTTTGTATCTATAGACTTATATTTTCAAAATTATAATGCATCGCAATTTCTATATTATTATTTATCATAGAGGAAAAATTCCAGATCATTATTATTATACTCGTTGATCGTTTAAAAAATCCGTTAACGTTTTGACGACGAACAATTATTTTAGTAAAATCTATTATTTAAACCATATCATAAACTAACATTTATTTTACCTTGTCTGAAATTATATTATTTTGTAAAATTGTGTACCTACATCTAATGTATTATTATATATTTATTGTTTGGTAATTAATTGGGTACAAAAATATACATATATATTATTTATTAGTTTTAATTATTAGGTATGAACAGCACTACACTATTTAATAATAGATAATAATTGCAAATTAAGAATAATAACCGTGGTAACTGATGCATATAATATAATTAACGATAATGAAATTTGTTTTTTCAAAGTATAATATATAGATTATAGTGTTCATAATATTTATTATTTATTAATGGGTGTTTAAATTACAAAATAGGTACATTATTATATATGGCATAAATTTAAATCATCATATTATCGACTATCTTAAATAAAAGGTTGATAAATGATAATAGTATTAAATTTCGATTAACAGACTGTTTTCTCTAATATATTTGATAACTCCGGTCTCCGGGTTAATGTCTTTAGTGTTTAAGTTAAATCTACATTTCAATATTCTGAAGTATTTTAGGGAGAATTTCTGCAGTCGGGTATATTATACTTCAGTTATGATGTATTAGATAATATATATATAATATATAATAATTATTGTTCCAATGCTCTGAACACATTAGTGTGTGTAATAAATTGGCTTAAATGTAATCTAGTTTTATCCTACAATTACTTAATATCTATATAAAATGAATGTATTTTACGAATTCATTAAAATATTTTAAAATTAAAAATACATTAACTTTAAGCAATAAACGTATATTATAAACACAGTTCAATTAAAAGAAACATGTACAAATTCTCGATAATGCTTGGGATTGGACGTAAATATCGAACAATTCACGAGAAACTGCAATTACTATATTATATAGGTATATTCACTAATCATAATATAATGTTAATATTTCTATTAAATATTTTTTTTGTTGATCAAGTACAATATATATTATATAGTTAAATGTTTTTAAATTAAAACGTAAAAAACAAGTTAAATTATTGTAATTGTAATTTTCTTTTTGACCAAATCTGAATGATAAAAACAAAAATAAACATTTTAAATCAAATATACGGTATATTATATATACCACCTACATTGTGTAGCTATATTCACAGAGTATATTTTCCATTGAAATGTTATACGTACAATTATTTGTGATCAAATTACTTAATTGTATTATTAAATTGTAATTGAATAATGTTTAATCAACTATGATATTACACTGGATAGCTATGTGAATAAATTATACACTAAGTATACTTCCAATTCACACACAAGTCAAATTAGTCTTACTATTTAACTACCTATTTAAAATATCTACTTTAATTTATTATGTAGGTAAAGTTCTAACAAAAGCTTTATGCCGTAGGTATCTAATTTTAAAAGCAAAATCCTTATTATAGTGTAGTAATTTTAAGTATTGTTAGAGCTATTATACTTAGAATAAAATATGCAGCGATGCTATAAAATACCATTATATATATTATATATATATAAGAATAGAAAGATGTATTGAACATATTGTGCATGTATCTTTTAGATGGGCATAACAATTAAAAAGTGTTAAGGTGTACGCGATAAACATTGAAAACGGTTACCTATTAAATAATTGATAATTGTTATTTATTATTTACACACTTGGCGCTTATCACAGCGGTTCTATCAATCAATCTAGCTATTCAGTGGTTAAACTTCTGTGACACAGTATTGTAGCTGCATCATCGTATAAAACCTTAGTACTTAAGACCCAAGCTTTATACAAAACTTTTAACCTAACAACTTAAACGTTCTGAATATTCTGAATATTTCTTATAAATAACAGTTAAATAATAGAATATTGGAACAAGTTCATATTTTCATGATTTACAGACTAATATTTATTTTGACGTGGATACCGATGCTCTATTATAATAAACTATTTTTTTTTTTAATTAAAATTTTAACTTAAAAATATAAAGTAGCTACAAATTATTAGAAAATAAAATTACATAAAAATATACGGTTTAATTTTTTTGTATTCCCTCCAAAGATCCCATTTTCGTAACCCTCTGGCAATTTCCGGGAGTGTAAAGGTAAACCCTATAGGTCTGTTGGCCTATATATTTCTAAGGATATTTTATTATATATTTACGTTGCTATTAGTAATTAATTTTTCTATTAGTAATACCAATACGGTAGGTTGAACTAAATTTGAATTTCAAACGTTCATGAAAAACTAATGTGGCTTAAATCCCAACAAAAAAACTTATGAGAAATCTTGTATTACATTTTCAATCCTTACTGCCTCAAACATTAAAATAAAACATTTTATGCATTTTTAACTACTGCTGTATAATAATCAGGAAATGTCCCTGATTTTTACGAATTTCTACGAAATTTCAATCTCAAAAGCTTAAAAGCTTATTTTTTTCAACAGTATTAAATGTATATAAATAACTTGAAAATAGTCAAGATATTTTTGAAAATTTTGTAAATCCATTACATGGGTGGCCAAACTTTTTTTGACTATTGTTGGTATTGTAATTTTTAATGTACCTATTTATGTATATTCTACAATATACCACGTAAATAGGTATACAGTTATTTCGCATATTATTTATTTTAAAAATTACGTAGACCATTTTAAAAGTATAATAAAAGGCCTACCTTTTTATAAAAACATGTCACTGCATTTAGGATTTCACGAATTATTCATAAGCATATTTAGGGCATGCATCAGCTGATAGAATTTGCACAGCTTTCATTACTTAGACCTATGAAACCCGTATATGAAAAATATACTTCTTCATTAAAAGGAGAGATGTATGTCAAATTAAGTTATTATTTTGATTAATTAATTCGAGTTGTCTGTTTTCAACAATATTATAATTACTTTTGCAAGTAAAATTATGGTTAAACTTCAATTGAAAATTTAGTAAAGTAATTTACAAAACCGAGAACAATAAGTACAGCCACAATCGTCTTAAAAATTCATGTAGCTGTCCCTTATAAATTATGTATACGTCATGATTTATTAGTTTACAAATAATAAAAATAATGATATTATTACTTCAATACATTGAACATACTCGAAAAATAATTGAATAAAAATTGGATTGGTGATAAAACCAAAACGTTATAATATTTGGTTACATATCTATATGAAATATGTCATATAATAAATATGAATAAAAAGTATATTATTTGTAAAATTATAATTTATAACCAACAATTTTTTTTCAATATAAAATTTTAAAAAAAAACATTATATTATTACATACAATATAAAGCCAATCGATGAAATTTATAATAATTACAAAAACAAATTAATATTACATTAGATTACTGCCAGTCTTGTTGTTATAGTCTTAGTCAATTTCAAAATAAACATGAATATTGAATTTCAAAATTGAATCGTAGTCTAGAAAATTAAAGATAATTCTTGTACGTTGTCGTTTTCGTAATGACTAATAAGACTTTTCGAGTAGACGTACTTCACGGATTCAAGATTTACTGTTAGAAAACTTATATAAACAGATACGACTGCGAATAAACTATAATGGGCTCAGTGGCGTAAATATAGGGGGGGGGGATTTGGGTGTCGTATCTCCCTCATGACTTTTTTTTTAACTGGAGAACCATATTAATGTACATATTGCTTATTGTTATTATTATAGTATAT
This sequence comes from Acyrthosiphon pisum, assembly GCF_005508785.2. Taxonomy (NCBI): domain Eukaryota; kingdom Metazoa; phylum Arthropoda; class Insecta; order Hemiptera; family Aphididae; genus Acyrthosiphon; species Acyrthosiphon pisum. The sequence continues at coordinate 35,061,654 of NC_042495.1, read as the reverse complement.
TTTATAGAAACAACAAATAAAAACCCAAATCCCCTATAGTAGCCTGTAGCTAAGATAATATTATTTAGTAATAAAGTATAAACACTAATCACTATTGCAAATTGAATATTGCACAATTAATATATTGAAATATAATGCAGTTTAGATCGATTTTCGAAAACTTATAAGTAATAAGTATATTTCAACGAGTTAAGTACAATAGTGCAATCAGAATTTGTCGGAAGGTTATAACCTTTTGAAGATTGCAATTTTGAGTATTTTACGTCTATGCAGATTATTCCACGAATCTACTCAAAAAAGTACATTTAAAACTTTATTAAATAGTATGTAATTATTGATTTTCATGTATGTATGCATTTATACATGTGCCCTACTTACATTATACAGATTATAGATCACAATAGTTAAACTGAGTGGTTTTTATGACATAGGTAAACCAAATTTTTTTTTGTGAGTTATGGGGGGGGGGGGGTAAATGTCACGATCCCGCAAATGATTCGGTCAAAAACTTGTGTCGATTAACATACTCTGTCGTTAGATAGTGATATACTTTGTAAATTATTTCTAAATTTGAATGAATCGAGTAACAATACGTCAATACAAATACTTACTATTTTATATTAATTTATTATATATTATATTATATAATATAACACCGTTGTATTTCCAATTACCTATTGTGTATTTAATTCAACATTTGTCACTTGTCGTAGACCAAGGTTCAAATATAATATAAATATAATTGACACAAGGGTCTTTTAAACGATGTTAATACTCCGTGTTACTGAACTAATCATAAATTAAAATTCAGACTGTAGTAAAAGTAAGTCTAAGTCCTAAAGTGACACCACTCGTAATTGTCTGTGCTTAAACAAAATAAAATACTAAAGCAAAAACAGATTTATCTAATCATAGATATAACTAACTTTAACTTGCAAAATTACTTTTAATTTTAATAAAAACATTTCATTTGTTTGAAGCCACTAAATGCATATTAAAATGCATGTAAAATGAAACGGTTCATGAAACGAGGTATAATATTATGCTAATGAACGTAAGCTTAAAAAAAAACATTTTTGCTAACCTTTTGCCGTAAAAGTTGTTGAAATATAATAACTACTAAACAATATTATATCAAAAAATAAGTTGGTCAATCAGTTGTGTTAGTTTTATAACCATAGTCTATAACATAGCTTATAGACTATAGTCTATAATAGTAATGTCTCTAGTATTCTTAATAACGATAAATAGCCAGAATGGGACTGAAATTCAACCTTAGAAAACTAGAGGTTACTTGGAGCTTGGAAAAGCTTCTATGGACCTCCTACTAGTCTTACTTCATAGCTGCTTCATAGGTATATCTTATTTTATTTTCTAAATCAGGTTACCTAATTTAGTTTGTATATAAAAAAAAAAACTTTAAATTTATAATTTATAATTAAGAGGACCCGTACATTTGTTGTCTCCGTCTTACACACGCACGACATACCTACCAAATTCTCGTTCACTGTTATAGTGTGCTGTTAGTTTTGATACTAGAGTGAATTGACCAATTATAAAACTTCAGGTAAGAACATTATCTGTGCTTAAGCGTTGCCGATTTTTCGAAATGTTCAGTTTCAAACAAGATATGTGTATGTGAAATATCAAAAATTAAAAATGCTAATATCTCGCTTGAAAATTAAAATATCGAATAAAATCCAACGCTTGAGCACAGATAATCTTATTAACCAAAAAAATGTACAATAGATCAAATCATTCTAATATCAAAACTAACAGCGCACTATTGAAACTAATGAACAACAATTTGCCATATCGTACGTGTGTAAGACACAGACAACAAATGCATGGTTATACTACCTATATGCTATAATATAGCATATTAGCATCATCTTAAGATCAGTTTTTATTGTATATTACTTAAATAAATATTATATCATGTATTCGTGCATCTAATTGTAACAATGTTAATAATTGTAAATAATAGACGAGATAAACTGTTTAAAGACAGCCGTTCATACAACAAAAAGAAAACTTATTCGGCGATGATACCTATTATTGGTAGATTTAAAATAATTATTTTTAGAAACTATAATGACATTCATAAATGTATCTATATTATAAAACATTATCTGGACATAATAATAATGTATTGGTTTTATTGAAAAATAAATTAACCAAATTAAAATAAATCTTCAGACGTTGATCAGGTGGACTTTGCAATGTCGTGAGCCCCAGTCCAACCATTTCCCTGGCCTCCTAAAAGCTGTATTGTGTAACTAGAATTTCGAATCATGACGTATAGTGTTCTATGTGTGCATAGTTTCGTCTATTGTTATAATTGAATATTTGCGATCAAAACGTAACACTTTATTTGAATGTAATGAACAGTAGTTTTGCATTACAATATATTTACTTGTATTATATTATTATTATCCACTATCAATTTGCATTTGTTATAGGTAGTGTGAATGACAAATATCTTCATAACAATACAATAATAATTTGAAATCATTTCCGTGAACGGTTTCTAATCACATTCTGAACGTTAATTATATAGATAGAGACCGTAAATTGTATGGGGTATTGGCATTCATTTCGTTCGTCTGTAAATTATTATTAAGCTACAAAATCCCGTCATCAATACCGCCGTGGTGGATTTAGGACTCAGTTTAACATAAATCATTTCATGTGTTTCCTTTGGCTACCATGTGACCTATTACTCATTGTTTCCGGGAACCAGTGAGCTATTGAATATCGATTCGATTTCCGCATCATTCATAGCTAAATATACTATTATTATTTTTATTGCAGATACAATTTAATTCGCATACGATGTAAAATTCAATTTCGGTAAATGAAAAACGGGAAAAGCCTTGTAATATGAGCCATATCATTAAGAAAATGTATTTAAAAAAAAAAAAAAACAAATATTTTTATCATGTCCCATATCGGTTTACGTTTATACGTCTTAATAGGTACATGCAAATTAAATAATTATAAAAGCTAATTGCAATATAGCAAGACATTCAATAGGATACATTAAATTAAAATTGTTGGTTCTTGAGTTTAAGAGGAAATTAATGAAAAAAATAATATCTAATTATAATAATTTTAAAATTTAAAATTTTACATCTTATATTTCCATATAAATGTAATGTACCTAATGATGCAATGTTATGCATGTCTACTTTATATTTTATATGTAAAGAACATAGCTATATTGAAGGTTATATACTCAACAAATATATCTATCCAACCCACAAACAAAACTATAAAATTCGATAAAATTTTTCGAACTATAATGATTGTTCTACATTTAATCGAAGTATTAAACATTAAAAATATTTGTACAAACAATATTACAACTATAGGTATGGTCGATATTAGCATCAATCAAAATTAATAAAAATTCAGATCTAGAATACTATATTCTACATGCATAT
>NC_042495.1:35057294-35058158 GCF_005508785.2 Acyrthosiphon pisum | reverse complement strand
AATATCCATTGTGTAAAATTTGAATTTCAAACGATCATAAAAATTTAATTTGACTTCCTTATAGATATTTTTTATTTGATAAATGTAGACAATCTTATAAGGAATCTTGTATTACATTTTCATATCTTAGATTTAAAAAGAAAAATTTTTATGAATTTCTAACTCGAAATAATTTGCAAATTTTCGTGATTTTTCCATATTTTGTCATTTTTTGAACTTTAAATGTTTATAAAAAAAAACTGTGACTAACGATTTTTAATATTTTTCATCTGCCTTTGAAACAATATACTAGGAGCCTTCTATTAAATTTTCAAGCTTTTTTATCCAACAAATAAAATTTTATTGATATTTTTAGAAAAAAACTAAAAAAAAATGGAAAATGAAAATGTCCGTAAAGAGCTCAAAATAAATCAAAATATTTTGAAAATGTTATGGTGTATAGAAAATTAAGATAAACATTCAGTCAAAATTTCATATATCTACGGTCATTTGTTTTAAAGTTACACCAAAAACCAAAATCGATTTTCTCGAAAACAGATTTTGCGTAAAAATTCCCGTTTTTCCTTAATTTTTCTTTTGTTTTTCACGGCGCGTTTGAAAAATATTGGAAAAATTTTATTTTTAACCCCCCAAAGTACCAACTAGATTCACTTTCCTATCAGAAAAGGTACTGTTGAAGAAAATCCAAGCACTTTTACTGTCCTAAAACGTGATGACAGACACAAAAATAAAAAAAAATTAAAAAAAAAAAAACACATCATTGTAAAATCAATACATTCATCGTTCCACTCAGAATTTAAAATATTATGAATATCTTACTCAAAATAATTTGCACATTTTCGTGAAATTTATGTATTTTTGTCA
>NC_042495.1:35050898-35057244 GCF_005508785.2 Acyrthosiphon pisum | reverse complement strand
TACTCAAAATAATTTGCACATTTCGTGAAATTTATGTATTTTGTCAATATTTGAACTTTAAATGCTTATAAAAAAAAATTGTGACTGGATTTTTCATTTGTCTTTGATACAATTTATTAGGAGCCTTCTATTAAACTTTCAAACTGAAAATGTTCATAAACATCTCGAAATAAGTCAAAATATTTTGAAAATGTTATGGTGTATAGAAAATGCTAATATAAACATTCAGTTAAAATTGCATGTATATATTTGTTTTATAGTTACACCAAAAATTGAAATTGATTTTGTCAAAAAACTGTTTTTGCTTAAAAATTCCTGCTTTCCCTTAATTTTTATGTTGTTTTTCCTGGTTATGAAAACTATTGGGAATTTTACTCCTGAATGCACCAACTAGATTCACTTTCCTTTATTGAACAAGATACTGTAAAGAAAATCGTAGCAGTTTTACTAACCCAGACGGTGATGACGGACACAAAAAAAAAAAAAATTAAAAAACACATCATTGCTCCGCTCAAAATCTAAAACTAATAAACCAGCAAAAATGAAAATATTATAAATTATAAACGATTATAATTTATTTAACCAAAGATACTATGTCGTTGTAAATAGTGAAAAATTATATTTTTGGCGCTGGACACTAATATAAAATATTGCAACCTCACGCAAATAATGTCATAACACTCAGGCACTACGTACCTACATAAAAAATTTTTTTTTTTTTGGGGTGGGGTGCTTATTTTACAAATTTTCCCACTTTTACTCTTTAAAACAAGGAAAAAACATTTAATAATTTTCCTGAAATTTTGGCGGGGATTGAACTCTAAACCCCCTTTGCGTATATGCGCCTGATGCCCTAATAACACCTAATACCTAGTAATATAATATAAATTCATGATTGAATAATGTGTTGATATTATTATCTATTGAATTTAAGTCAATAATTACATGGTATTCATGTATGTATCCTTACCATACATTATTTGAAACTCTCATTTTCACTAATTTGCTAACTTTATTATAATGTACCTATTGTTATAAAATATGAATTTAATACGAATTTATCAATTATTTATTTTTTCTAATGTGAAGAGTTTACTTTTCTTGAATGTGTGCATTAAAATATATATTTGGTAGAAAGAGATGAGCCCCGAGAAGTGAAAACGTACCCCCCCTCCCCACTTAATATGGGCTTCTATATATACCTAGTGCAGGCAGTGCAGCTATTGTTAATAGGACATAGATATACGTTTGCCACTATTTTAAAAATAAAATCCAGGAAGCTCACTTTTGCTGTATAGTAATCAATATGTATACATAATACATATTATTATATATTTACAATTAAAATTGTTTTTAGGTACCTGACTGAGTATTTTAAAATGTTATTTCTCTATAATATTGTATAGCTGGTACTTACCTACCCAATTTCCACTTGTACAGAAATTACTGAAATTACTTTTAGTTTATACAATTATACGGAGTATATACTGACGACTTTACCGAGTACTGAGTAGTACTTACTATAGACTATTTACTATTATAATTTATAGTTCTATAATGCTTATTCAGTAGGTAATGATTTACTTTTACATAACATTATTATTTTAGGTAGGTAGTGTCGTCGTAGCCTATGGGTTATGGCCTACGGAGGGTGGAGGCACTTACGAATTACGATTGTACATAAGAAAGAAACCCGTCACCCGGCGCGTGGTCACACTGCGGTCGTTGGTTTTTTCGTCGTCGTCGGTGGGAGCGAAACCGTGGCGCACGTCCAGCTGTCACGGAGTGGGAGTCGGTTACGGGATGATCGCGGGACGGGCGCAGGGGACGAACGAGAACGCATCTGCGGCGCGTCAACAAAACAACACGGTCCGCTTCGATGTATATACGCGTAACCGGCGGTCATTAGTGCGCTTTTTTTTATCGTTTTAACTTATATATATTTTTTATATATCATATATGTATATGTATATATAAAAGTAATAATATACGCACGCAAAAGTATAAATATATATATATATATAGCCAGTGTTTTAACTTTTAAATACCGATCTACTGTCGCAAAGAATCATAAATTTTTTTTTCATTTTTAAATAATTCAGTACATTTTTCTATGGTGCACCGTCCGGCAGTTATAGTACCGTCGAGATAATACTTTGAAAATTAAACTTCTAACTTATTCGTCGACGACCGTCGCGAAGGTATAAAACATCCGCAGTGTTGTTCCCAAATGATCACCATGAACAGCCATTCGAACGACATCGACTACAGTAACGGGTACATGGAACCGGAAGAGGAATGGGAACGGGAAGGGCTGTTGGACCCAGCTTGGGAAAAACAACAGAAAAAGGTAAATGTTTGGGATTTTCAAGATCCAACTTTGAATAGAGTGCTATAAATTATAAGTAGTGTTAACTGTTAGATCAATGAGTTGTTTACTTGACCGCTCTCAAATAATTCGCTGTTGTCGCGAAATGCGTATATGATCGGCCACAGTAATTTGTCTCGTAAATCGTATTTAAAAAAAAAAATTAGTTCCCAGTTTCAAACGTGCAAAAGGTAGGTAGATAAGTGATAACTCCATTCTCCAGTGCTCGGGAATTTTCCCATTATCAAAACAAACTTGTGATTTAATTTTAATACGTACTAAAGTTTGCACAGTGATAACAATATCTGGTTTCTATGGCTTAAGAATTTCAACAGCTCAAGTTACATATATGACCTCTATATTATATTTAATTTTAATTGTATCAATACATTTTGCTAGTAGGTGTACCTACTTGTTGAGTTATTAATTATTGAGTATTAAAAAAAAAATATGCACATTCATAGGAACAACAGAGCATAAATAAATTTTTTTTGGTTATTCACCATTTAGGCAGAATTTAAGAGGCTTGTAATAGAGCCCCTCAATTTTCAAATATTATCTCATCGGGTACCTATGTAAATTAATTATTTTGGATTAATTTGCCTGCTTGCAGATATTTTTTTATAATTCAATATTGTTTATAATGCATTCCAAATGACTTAAAATAAATTATGATAGTCAATGTAACCAAATTAATTGTATTTTAGGTATTACCTTTATTTTATATTTGTTTGAAATTTGTGATACATATATAAAATAATCTTAATGTTATAAGAGAAGTATGGGGAAAACTCCCTATAGCTAACCTTGATGTTACAAGTTACAAGTTATTTTATTTAACTAGATATTGAAAACAAAATTGTATTAGATATTTGATTTTACCTGTACGTTTGCTAATTTTAAATTTCTATATCATGTTAATAACTTACCTAAAACTATTCGGTCTGGTATCTATATTTGTTTAATTTCAAAAATGAGTTAGGTAGGTTCCTATTATAAATTGTAATTTATTTATGAAATATTAAATTTACTTACATATTGACTTGATATGAACTAAAATAGCTCTACCTAAGCTCTATACCTACTCTATAATAATATAACAATGTTCTTGTAAGTTGAAGTATTTTCAAAATTATTTTTATTGGTAGGTACCTACTTGTAATTTGTTATTGTAGACTTGGCTCACAAAAGTTCTAATCCTACACACCACCTATATTTAGTTTTGAAATGTTGGCAGCTTTTCCAGAATCAAATAGACCTAAAGTCTCTTCTAAAGTTGACCGTTTTAAATTATTATAACATTTATAACCAATATTTCTTTACTAATCGTTAAACAATGATAATTTAATTCATGTTAACAACTTTTAGTAGGTAATTTATTGGTAATTTATGTTATTGATGTTATATCCTTTACTTTAATTGAAAGTAAGGATCTCTACATAATATATTATTATTTTTTTTTAATGATTCCTATTTATGCAATTTTTATTTTTATTTTTTTTAGGACGAGCTAAATGATATTAGTTAGATAATATGTAATACTAATTAGCAATAGGTTTTTGTTTTCAATTAGGTAGATAAACTAGATAGTTTTTTTTATGTTAAAAAGTATTTTACTGTAAAGAATATTATTTCTTGATATTTTAATCACCTACATACTTTTAAGAAAATAAATTCTAGAATAGACATTAGTAAATTACTAAATGTGAATTATTGTATAGAAAATTAACTATTTTAATCACTAACCCGCAAAAAAATAGTTTATTAAACATTTTAACTATTACATTTTGGTGGATATTCAAATTTGGATTATTTAATAGTTTGATTCCAAACTGAAATATAATTATTTTTATTTTATTTAATTTTTTGTTTAAGATCCTATATTAGTGTCTCTGTGTACCTACTATGTAGTCTAGTTTAACTGATTGAATATAGTGCCAACTGAACCGTGACCGATCTCCTAAGGTTTTTTCATGCGTGAAAATCGAGGCCACTACAACGGTCAGTCCAATCTTCACGGTGCTAACCTCTAATATTTTTTCTCTACTAAGGATATATCATACTATATTTTATTCCCTGTGTTTATTGTATACATATACATAAATCTATTCATTGTCAAATTATACAGTATACATAATAATATGATGTATGTGATGAATCAGAACACTAGGTCAATTCATTCATATCCTATTCATAATAAATAATAATATGTAGTTTTAGTTTTTCAGCTGGGTCAACTTATTAATGTAATATTAAATATTAATAGGTAGTGTTGAAGATGCGCTTAGTTGTTAGAGCAATTATCCTAATGAGTTAAAAGGTTATCTGAGATGTAGGTAGTAAATAAATTAACTGTTTTAGATTATGCAGTATTCTTTTTAATTTTTCTCGTATATTAATTATGAACATATAATTTATTTGACCTTTGACATTTATGCTGATTGAAGATTTAAGAAGTTTATCTTATTTATTCAATAAGGTAGTCGTTTAAAAATATATCTCGAAATATATAGACAATTGACCTAGTACAATATATATATATTTTTTTTAAAAGATTGATACCTATTTATTTAAATGTTTATAGATTATAGTAAGACAGTAAGAACATGTTAATATTTTTTAGTGTAAAGATAATTAATGACGTTTAGTACCTACTATCATACAAATTATTTTTTGCATCTTTATTTAAAAATAAATTGTGTTTTACCAAGAAACAAGTCCGACCAAGTATATTTTTCATTAGTTATTAAATAATGAAATTACACTATTATATTGGTAATTGATAATTTATATTGATTTAGTAATCTGTTGTGTAAACTTTGAGCTTTAAAAATGGGATAGATATATTTCTTTCACGTATTATTCTTAAATCTATAAATTTCTAATTTCTAGTTACTGATTAGTGATAAGTAATAATTGATAAATTATTGCAAGAATTTATAGATTTTATCGTGTATTTATATTACATGACATTGTATAGACTATTATGGAGGTTGTACTAAACGATTAGTCGGATAATCATCCGGGTATATCATCAGTCAAAAGGTACTTATTTCAGCGGTTTTCAACTTTTTTATATCCCAGTACACATCTTGCTAAGTTTTGAAAATACCACTTCAAAGAAAAGCTTTTTAATCGAGTTATAAGTAAATTAAACTATACTTCACTATATAACTGTGTACAATGTAACACAGTAATTCTTATTATAGTAGTATGTCGATCGTCGATATCTCGTTTTTTTCATAATCCGAACTAAATGGAAATCCCTTTGAAATAATTACCATTATAATGAAACTCGATGTTTCGTACTTTTTTCTTTTGCTCTTGACATTACTAGAGTTTTTTGGATCAATATTAATTCTAAATTTTTTTCTTGATTATTTTCTTTTTGTATTACGTACCACCCGTGAGCTTTTCGTGTACGCTGTACCACTGATTAAGAATCACTGACCTATATGATTTTCATAGGAGTGTTCTGTTTATCAGGTTTTAACATAATTATAATATTATTACCTACTATAGAGTCCTAAAGGGGCCTTTACACTACATTGCGTGTTAGAGTTTAAATAAATTCAATGAGTAGGTGTTGCTTCTGTTAACTATTAGTTGTTGTGCTACAAAAAATCAAATCAAAAAAGCTATTTTGAACCTAATTTAAGATCTTTATGTTCATTGATTTATTAGGTATTTACTAAGTATAGTAGTTGTATTGTGATAAGGTTATTAATAATTCTTCTAATATAATGTATCATATACAGGGTGATTTTTTTATCATTGAACACTCATTATTTCAAAAAATGTAAACTTTTTTGAAAATATTTTTTTACATAGTTTCAAGTTGCTTGTAAAACAATGTTTTTCTTAAAAAATGATATTTTTAAATATTATTTATCCTTATAATTTTTAAGTTTTTACTTTTTTGAGTGACAACATTGGTATTTAATTTTATATTCTAAAGCAAAATATTTTTCTTAGTAT
>NC_042495.1:35034898-35050557 GCF_005508785.2 Acyrthosiphon pisum | reverse complement strand
CCCGTGAGCTTTTCGTGTACGCTGTACACTGATTAAGAATCACTGACCTATATGATTTTCATAGGAGTGTTCTGTTTATCAGGTTTTAACATAATTATAATATTATTACTACTATAGAGTCCTAAAGGGGCCTTTACACTACATTGCGTGTTAGAGTTTAAATAAATTCAATGAGTAGGTGTTGCTTCTGTTAACTATTAGTTGTTGTGCTACAAAAAATCAAATCAAAAAAGCTATTTTGAACCTAATTTAAGATCTTTATGTTCATTGATTTATTAGGTATTTACTAAGTATAGTAGTTGTATTGTGATAAGGTTATTAATAATTCTTCTAATATAATGTATCATATACAGGGTGATTTTCTTAATTACCTCGTGATCAAATATAAAGAAAACATTAGTATTTAAATTAAAAATGCAAGAATCCTGTTTTATATTTTATATTCAGATTTCAGATTTTTCGATAGCCTTATTACACGAGTGATCCAATAAACGTTCTGAATTCGTATTTTCACGGCTCGTTTTTGTTTTTATTCGACTTTCTCGATCACAATTTCAATTAGTTTTCTGGATTTTAGTCTTTTAATGTAAATAAAATATTATATTTACTTATTCTCAATAATAATTTATACCAGAATGCACTGTATAATATGCGTGTGCATACAATAATAATTATGCCTACACTACTGAGTATTGAAGGTTATGGAAAATGGAGCACTCCGTAATTATTCCATAATTTAGTTATACAAAACACGTATAAAATTGTATAATATCTAAGAATAACTTTTGACCACCCGCAAATATTAATGTCGTAGTAATGTAGTATGAGTAGTAATGATCAAACTTCAAACTATTGAAACAAAATCAATTTGGACTTTAAAAGGTAGTATAGGGATATTCTATATTATCTAATAGCTATTAATAATGTTACTAATTGTATTATAATGTATATGAATATGTAGAAACACAAGAAACATACTTTAATTACCTACATAAATAATTTAATTATTATACCTATTATTACTTATTAGATTTTAATTTTTTTGTCCTAAAATACATTTATACCTCAATATTCGAAAAATATATGCGCAGGAATAAATTTTCTGAAATTCTTTAGGTACATCAATACGATTAAAAAGGTAAAGTTGTTTATAAAGATAAATAGTTAATAATATGGAATACAGGTTATCTACGTATACTTTGCGAAACTGTTACCTGACGTATGCTCATTTGTGTAATTGCTAGTTATCCGCATTCCGTATATATTGTGCAATGTATATTATAATCTGGTGATTCGGTGTATACGAAAAAAATCGGTTTTAGGGTAGCCAGTAGGTTACGTTTTTTGAAAAATCTAACGTTGGTAGTTATCGTGTATCGTGAAGTGAAAACAGAATGACAAAAGACTTCGCCAAAATGATTATAATTAGGTATATCAAAAACTGCAGGTCGAAATTAATATGGTATCCGCCACAAGATATCTTGCAACATTTAATTTCCGTGATACGCTCACCGCCACCCGTTTCCGCTCCAGCGGTTATCTGTTGTTACGCCGCGGCATCGTTGACGGCGAATATCGACAACTACGTACGGGAAACGGTGTACGTAAACGGACGCGGACGGGTTCCTTTCGGCGCGCTCCTACACTCCCCCCTTAGCCATTCGATGCGACGACATTGAACGCGCATTTGATTTTTCCTCTTTTATTAATTCCGACAAGAAAATAATAAACTGCGCCGTCCGCCCGCCGTTACCTGTGGTGCGATCGTTTCAGTCGGGCGTCGAGGGTCTCCGCGACAATCATCTACGCTGTGCTACAATAATATAATATACACTACATGTGTGTGAATCTGCGGAATTAGGTATTGATTAGGATGGAAAAGTTAAAATATACCTTTGTATATTTTTAAAATTATGTATATAAGCACTTAAAAAATGTTAGGTGCGCTCTGATCGTATTATTTGACAATAATCATACTATTGTTATATTTTGTCGTCTTTACCTCTCGCGGCCACACCCCACCAAATTTATAATTTATGCCTAAAAATTACTGACCAAATTCAGCTTACTTGAAGTAAACGGATTACAATTTTTTAAAAAGATTTTATGTTAGTGATCTCTTTTCTCGTTTATTGCAGGATTTCATTTTTGATATTTAAATTAAAATTGTGTTTTAATCATATTTTGATTTCTCAAATAATAACAGTAATTGAAAAACCGACAATAACCTATTACCTAGGAAATAATTTCGTAGGCGCTTTAAAGTTAAAACTACCACTGATTATTATTAATTTGCGTAAGATCCCCGTTTTTTTTTTTATATACTTAAAACAACTTCTTATTTTTGATTTCTCTTGATCGTCGGAGGTTTGTAATGTTTTCGGACACCCTCTTTGTAAAGGCGTAACCTCTTATACGACGTGTAAAATACTTAGTTGCTGTATGCCACCGCCACTGTACCGTTGCCAAGTGGGTTTTGCTTTCCCTCCCAATTGCAAATATATATATATATATATATTATATATATAGAAATGAAGACAACAGCAATATGTAAGCCCATGTTGTTACTGGTTTTTTACGTCATTATCGCGTCAGAATGCAGCCGCTGACCGTTTTTATACCGAAAGGTCGACAACGTGCCCCGCCGCGGCCGCTTCCGTTATTGCGCGTTTACGATTTATCTTCAACCAATTTCACTCGTTCATACATCACACGGGCGCGGTTGCACATAATATTGTAGGTACTATTCTATTGAGTTCCGCCCGTCGTGCTGCCGTACCCGATTCGCGGGATAACAATATATAATATTGTTGTTATCGTTTGGTAGGTATGAAGAAAACCGCACTCGAGGTTTGATGAGCTACTATTATAGAACAAAACAGTTTTGTATTCTAGTACTGTCCGTTGCAATTAAAGATAATAATACCTTTTAACAGTTTAAAGTTTAAACCATACTTTAGGATTCCAGTATATTCGTATGACGTAGGTATTTTTATATAGGTATTTTTATATAGGTATTGTTATTGTTCAATATACGATGTGGATAGTGAAGCAGCAATGGAAATCGAATAAAAATTTGCTTACGATCATATATATATTAATCGTCATAAACCAATGGTACCAGATTATTAGCTTCTTAAAATCCTAAAACGTAGTGTAGTTTACCGTCACCTAGAATTAAAAAATATTGATTGATGGTAGGAGGATTCAGGCGGTAACTATCACCGATTGCTGGCTCTGTTCCTATTTCTTAACTTTACCAGTCTGAGTTGAAAACGTCATCCATTCTCATCTAATTAGCTGAGATTTCTTCATTTTTGGCTTCATCGTTCCGATCTCCTTGTCAGTTGGCATATTATTGTTTATTATAATAGTAAAAATGTATTATATATTTTATGGTAACTATAACTATGATATCAATTATAATGTTATAATATCACTTCCTAATGCCTGTGTATTTTTACTTATGATTGTCGGATGATTTGTCTTATCGTTTCAATACCTACAATAATCGTGAAAGCTGTTCCCATGATGCCCATACTTTTTGGGTGATACTGGTTTCGTTTTCGCACGAATTTTTCTACTTTGGCACAATAATATAGTCTACAATGTACACCACGTTTTACCATACGCGTCTGGGAAACGAGAGAAAGTGACCCGCATTCTAAATTATAACAGTAATAAGTATAATATAAAGTTTTTTCCGATACACAAGTTGAGTTCACAACTTATTTTTAACAGATTTTTGTTATTATTTACACTGTTATAAAATAATATGATGTTTTAAATTTTCGTTTCTATCCTAAATTTATGGTGGAACATTGTTTTAGTAAGGTCTCATGCAAATAGTATGTTTTGAAAATTAAAGTCATTAAAGCTTGGGTAATAAATACTAATAATATAATTTTTATATTTTAATACCAGCATACGTGGTTATTCGCGTAAAACAAAATTAATCTGGTATTATTTATAATAATTTATGGTAATATTTTTTACATGTTTTGTAATTTCAATCCTAAAAATGTTACATCTTATGTCGAGTCTTATGTACAACAAATAACGTACTAAATACGTATATCTCCGCCTACCCATAATTACTTACAAGAAAATAAATCTGGGATTTTAAATAGAATAGTTTGACTTTATTGTAATTTGTAATATAAAGAATAAAGATATTTATATATAGTTAAAAAACTAAATATACCTACCTATGTATTTTAATACTGTTATTCATAAAAGGTACCCAATTTTTCAATAATTTTCTGAGCAGAAGACTTTTAATTGTTAAATATATAAAGTTACTAAAAGCTTCAATCATTTGCATGACTCATGTGATGAATAGTTCGTATCGTCTATTTATAAATGTTAAGCTATATATAATACATGTATGAGATATATCAAATTATTTATATCATCTAGTTCTCTGTTATGCAGATGAAAATATAATTTCATCAAGGCTTCTGTCCGTCCTAACGAGATGTTCGTCATATTGAGAGATTAATTTTGATTTAAGATAAATGGTACCTTGGCATATTTTCTATAATTAAAAACTATAAGTATATAATATATTAGTTTAGCTCTTTAACTTTGATAATTTTATTTTATAACTAATATTTAAATTATTATTTATATATTTATAATTATTATAATATTAGGTAGGTACACAATATATTAACTGATTCAACTTACTTTTCAATTTTATATTTAATTATAACTCAAGTATAAATTGCATTGTACTATTGTCGATAAAACAATTTCTCCTAAAAGAAAGAATAAAACCTTTTTAATCTTTGCATAAATCAATTATATTTAGTAGTTTTTGTTTGTTAAGATTTTTGACGCAAACTAAACAGAGGGATTATTTTAGGGGTGAACACTCGTCACTCATTATCTTGAATAGTATTAAAGTTTTTTGAAATATTTTCCACTACTCTATAAACCAACATTTTGCGGGGTCCCCCTAGCCAATCCACTCCGATAATGAATACTTTTAAGGTTATAACTAAATAACAATTAGTTCGAAATTCGATGTTGACAAACTTAAATTATCGGAATATGAAATTAAAAACTATGCTGTTATTCAAAAAAGGAAAAATTCAAAATAGTAAAAATACGAGAGTCCAACTATTTTTTATTTACAGTGTACCTATCCGTTCTTACTTTTTGTTAATGTTGATTTGACATCTGGAAAATAAAAACTCTAATTTAATACTCTCTTTTAAGTTGTAATAAATGTCGTTGTTATTTCATTCATGCTCAACGAATGGAGTACCTATGACTTCATTGGTTTCTATTGTAACGTACAAAATGTTTGTAATAGAAATTATATTAATATAATATAGGTATAAGATAACCCCACATATAGTAACAACTGACAATATTGATGTGTATATTCGAATCGGGTTTGAATTCTAGCCGATTTGGACGACCTGCCCAGTTCTTTAACACATTTAAATCGTAATAAAAACGATAAGGTAATTATAAATATCGTTAATTATTTCGTTCCGATTTCGGAAAGATCGTTTCCGGCTTGACGTCAATCGTGCAACGGAATAATTATTATTAAATAATAACGTACTCGTGTACGTTTAGCATTTAACATTGGTGCGGTTTTTATTTTCCCTTCGGGATTTTGGGGGGGACAGATGGCATATAGCAGCTTATCCAACACACACACACACACATACACACACACACACACACTCATGAGCATCAAGCACACACGTACGCATTCACATATACACTATTATATATACATAGAACGATTGGGGCGCCTGCAGCCGCCTCTGATATTTATAGTTTTGCCGTGGATCCAGTCGGCCTAGATCTTTGTTTATTTCTGTGTGATGGCGACCGGCGGAACATTTAAAATAGACGCGCATGCGCCACGTTGACGCTGTATACGAACAGCAGGCCGCGGCTTTGGTAGCAGCAGCGCATTATGTTACCCCTCGGTGGCCGGTGACCAAAAATGGGCCGACGCGTCGCTGCCGCTGCCATCCGACCAGCCGCCCTCTGTTCGGGCCGTCGCGCTAGCACGCGATGTTCCGCGCGGACGCTCATACGCGTGTCGTTTTCCTCTACCCCTCTCCCTGCGGATTGTACCTGTTGCTTTCGTCGTCGCTTTCCTCCCCGATAAATCGCTGCCGGCCGAACGGCCTTATGTATTATTGATGCTAACGTGTGTTTACAGAAAGGCGGGCTACATGATTTTCGTGTTCTACAAATCGTCACAAATAGATTATAAT
Source organism: Acyrthosiphon pisum (assembly GCF_005508785.2). Classification (NCBI taxonomy): domain Eukaryota; kingdom Metazoa; phylum Arthropoda; class Insecta; order Hemiptera; family Aphididae; genus Acyrthosiphon; species Acyrthosiphon pisum. Next base: position 35,044,309 of record NC_042495.1, on the reverse strand, counting down.
TTATTACAATCAATGTTGTATGATTAATATATTCAAGCGTCTCATGTACACGAAATGATAATTTTATTGTTTTTGTAATCCAAATATATATATATAATTATTTATTGTTAAAAACGTCGTTCACATTTGCCTCATCCTAAAATGTAGAGAGTTAATTTTCGGTGTGATCGAAAATAAATCGGCCGAAGCTAGTGTTGTAGGTCACGTACTAGAATAAACTCAGGGGCAAATGAAAACAGTTTCGTCGTAAATTATTTTCTATCATTGTTTTGAATCCAAAATCTATTTTCTACTGAACCTCGTACCTACATTGAACTATGTTATCATTATATAATATATATGCTGTAGAGTAGGCATATACTATATACCTACTATATAATATAATTGCAGTTAGTATTATGGTTCAGTCTTATAAATCGTGGTCATTACTTTATTGCGATATCATACGATGGTTGAGTATATTTTATTATTTCCACGCATTTTTTAAAAAGTTTACGACTAACCCAATTAGTTTATATTAATTATTTGCAAATAGAGTGCGTACATAATATTATTATATACTCTGTATTGTAATAGAAATACTAGTCATAGTATTCGTTAAGTGTACCTAAATATATTAACGGTTATTATAAAAACGATGATAAAATATGTAGTCGAACATGCTTATACCTTTATAAGACGTTATAACATACAAAAATATGGGACGACCAACTACCATCTTTCTGACTCTTAAATTGAGATCTGCATCGGTCGTATACTCGATTACCCGTTGTATAATAGGTATATAGGTACACTGACCTATACTGTAAAAAATGTTATATTATTATGCTCACGTGAAGCACACACGCACCCTTCTCGCGGTAGATGGGCGGGGGTGAACAATATTATTGTTATTATTGTCGTTGAATAACCTACGCTCGGGTGGCGGCGTCCGTGTTTGATACAATACGTGCTGCGAGAAAAAAACCACCATGATCACGTTTCCCGCGGCGGACCGCCGGTGGTCACATTCCTACATAATAATAATTGTACTACGTCGGAGCGGGGCGCGGTGGTGGTTCAAAGTTGTGGAAACCGGCACGTTGTCGCCGTCGCCGTCACCGTAAATCAAAACTCAACAACGCGACCTATGATGTTGTGTATGTACTATATGTAATCATAGCCGTTGTTTCGTTATCCCGAAATTCAATTTACTATTTAGTATTTACTGTATTATACTTCTTCAAATGTTAACTCTATTTATTAAATTTCGCTACAATCGTGGCAGGTCTCTATAACTATTAACTATATAACTGTAATGTTATAGCCTATGCGGCCACATAATATGTTAAAACCCTAGCCACGCCCTTGGAGAACCCTATACAGCCATACAAACCGTCACACACCCCTGCGTTATTTTTTTTCATTTCGTTTCCTAAAAATTTCGTCTTGAAACCATTAATCATATTTTGTGTAGTAATAATATAATAAGTATAAATAAGTAATGATATGATAGGTTAGGTAATAAATACAATATATGTGTAGTAAATTACCTACTATTTATCGATGCTGTTAGACATTAGTCATCGTCGTCGTCGATTTGTCAAATCGAACGTCAAACACGATCGATATTTGTATATATGATATAATACCTATACTATATATTTATGTGGTATAACGTTAGGGGTAGGAGGGATTCGTCATCTGTAGGGCCACCAAAAACGTGGATCCACGTTTTAACCGTTCGAAAGTTTTCTATCCGAATCCAAGTTGTTAACATATTTATATAATCTGATATTATTATTATTACTATTGAATAAGTGTAAACAATAAACATGGCGAAGCGTCGATTTCGCTAACACACAGGAGCGAGTCGGTGCGTAGTGACGAATCCAATTATGCCGTTTGTGTTATATATTTATTATTTTCTCGGTGTCGAATTACACTTTTGAACATATGACGCGTTTGGTGTACACTCTCCCCCGACACCCCTTCCCTCCATTATTTGTACATCACGTACACACGTGTCCGTTAGGGAAGAGTAGTATAACCAGTTGTCATAATTACCACGTCCTTGAACTTAAACAATAGTCGGGTAACAGGACTAGTCGAGAAGAAAAGGATACGATTTCTGGTCGTATATTATATATTATTTTATACAATTATACCTATATTTACGTAATACACTTATACTTTATAAATAATATACAGGATATGCCTTTTAGGAGCCATGTGTGGTGTTCTGTTCAAAAATTATTCCCCTGTTTCGAAACTAGTGTATAATATATTATATCACTACTATAATACTGCTACCGACTATTCTCGATAATTATATTGTCATTAGTTTTTACGATATACCCGGGATAGCCCCGAGCACGTTTTTTTCCTTTTGTCTTATTTTTATCAGTTGAACTCGTAAAAGGCGACAACGTGTAGACGTGATGGACGACCTTCAGGTTACCTCATAGTATATGACCATATACACAGTGTTCGCTGCAGTGACACAAATATTTTAAAAAATATACCTAGATTATAGTCGAGATTATAGTAGACATTAACTTAATGGTCCCAAGCGTAAATATATTAATGCGTTTTTGTTACAAAAAATCGAATATTTAAAACATCAATAGAATATACTAAATAGTATGAAGAAATGTATGTTGAATGCTAATCGATTATTACTAACTATTGTTATTTTTAAGGGACAGAATATAGTCAGATTACTATAATTTTAATTATTACAAAACAACCATTTTATAAAATAAAAAAATGCTCAACTCAATATTATCGTCATATAACTGTAAAAGACTTATTTTTAAAATCAAGTTACGTGTTTAATTAGTCAGTTCAAATTTTAAGTTGTTGACAAAAAAAAGAAATGTGTCGACAAAACTGTTGAAATTGTGTATGCTGCTATTAAAAATTAAATACGGTTTTTGAAGGAACTTTACCCACGTGGTGAAACGTGTTTTAAAATAAAACTATTCGCTAAGCTGAGCCAACATCCGAAAATATTTATTGGGACGCTTTCCATGTTAGTGCATCCAGTATAAATTCATGTGCTCTATTTTATTCTGTTGACTTTTTGAAAGTGAAGTATTGACTCTTATTTTTTTATACAATCATCAAACATATGTTTATCATAATATGTAGGTACTTTTAGATCAAAACAAACACGTGTTGTGCGCTGATATAATTTTGGTTACAATTACTCAAAAGTTTAAAATTTGTTTAGTGTTTACCATGCAAATCTTTTTTTACATCAGTACATTTTTGTGGGAAAGACAATGTAATAAATTATTATATATTTTATACAATCTTTGTGAATCATAAATTTTTTTTGTTCAGCTTATTAGGTATATTTTGTGTCTTGATTAACGTTGGTAATTTTAAATCGTATTTTAGTTTCTTCAATATAATAATTAGTGATTAGTGATTAATACTAAAACCGCGGTATTGACGTATCGTAGTTGATGTTACGTTATTAGACGTATTTAGACTATTCTATTTTTCGTTTAAATAAAATATGTGTGCATCGATTTGTTCAACATTTAAATCTGTATTATAGTTTTTAAAGCTAGGTCATAATTTGCATAATAATGGACAGCTGTAATATAATATATTGGCTATTGGCTATTATTATTTAAATGATAACATTATAATATGATATTGTTATTAAATGATTATTATTATTATAAAATTGTTAAATTATATACCTACAGATTTATGGTAGTAAAATCAATATTAGCTTATAGATTATAATTTATTATTATTTTTAAAACATGGTAATTCAGACTGTGTTTTATTTCTGCTCGGCTTCAGTGCAGACTTACCTAGTTCGTATTTAATTAATAGTTTGTCGACGTTCAACGCAACGGTATAGTGATTAAAATGGCTAAAAAGTTATTACCTTTCCCTTTGCGCATATACGCCTATATAAATATATAATTATAATTATTTATTATTTAATTCAATACTACGTCAATTAACCGTTGTGGGCTAAAGTTCAATTAAAATAATAGCATTTAGTTTTTGCTAAATATGATTCTATACTTCCTACGTATTATTGCACAGTTACTAGATAAGACTATATAGTGTTTAAACTCTAGGCGATATTGATATGACGGATTTCATATACCTTTCAAACATTTTTACCATTACTCATTTAATCAAACCATTAAAACCTTTTTTAATCATATTGACACAATTTACTTATTACAAACTTTTATAAATTCATCGTCTTATTCAATACCTCTGTGATTTCCGCCGTATACATATTGTATTTATATATTGTATAAAATAAAACTTAACACTAATGGTATGTGCATTTTTTGATGTTTCATTCTTTTTTTAGATTTTTTTTTATTCGGCCCCGATTAATAACGGTTTGGGCAACCACAATTTTTATCCATGACATTTAGTAAAATTTCTATTAATTAACCAATTAAATTTTCTGGATATGTTCCCAACATTTAGAATTTATTCTGCCTAATTCACAATACTGAAATTTACGTTACTAAATTCACGTTACTGAAATATATGTATATTATAATAATATTATAAGACTTATATTATGTAGACTGGATAACAGGATTCTTCTAACTTTCGTTTCTAGATACGATATCAAACATATTATTTACATAAATTACTTTTAAAAATGTCACGGTTTGAAGTTTTTTCATTTGTTTTTAATAATTTACTTCGTATAATCAGTAGTATAATAAATAATAATGTAATGAGTGTATGTACATAAAATATAACACGTCCCGACAAGATGGATTACTGCGGAAGCTTTATAAAGCCGTTCTTGAAGTTGTTTGTTAAACAACCAACATTGGTCTACCATTTTGATTTGATAAATCTTCGGGGGACGGAGCGACTAAAAAACAGAAAACTAAAGTGGTGCTAAAGCATCTGTAACAAGTCTACAGTAGCGAATTCCAGAAACTTGTTTGTTATTATAAAAAAAAACGTTGCAACATAATATAGCCGCTACATATTATAAAACAAATTTAATTGCATACCTAATATCATATACTTCGTATTGTCATCTACACCTACGCATTATACAATTTTTATTTAGCTGGTGTATTTTCTATTTTAATTTATCTTGAAAATACAGCTTTTAATTAATACGTACATAAGACCATTAAAACTTTCTTATAAATGTGTATATGCATATAATTGTTTTTATTTTATTTTTTTACTCTAAATGAGGTCGTTGGTATTTTTTACGTGCATACCTCATTAGTTACGGAAAAAAATGCCAATTCAGTATATTATTAAAATAAGTTAAAAAAATCGCCATCATGTATGTACCTATAGTAATGCCTAATTATTGTGCGACTGTCACTCGCTTTTAAAAGTACCTATACACTCATATACACTCAACATATTATTATACTTAACAGCTACTATCGTCGTTGGTTGACATTTTTATGTCGTTCCGTGACGTTCAGCCGTAATATAAAGTAAAGTATACATAAATATAATAATTCTCAGCTTGTAAAAGACCGGTAGATAACTATATTATACACAGCTGTGCACGGTTTTTAGTGGAAAGACCGCTTTTGCGCGGCGTCAAGTGTTCTCGGATATTTCTCTGGACGTTTTATTTATTTATTTTTTAATTTGGACACGATTCTTAGACTAGGTCATAAATGGGTCATGCGCGCATTTATCGGGCCAATAGTAAGAAGGAGGAGGAGAGAAGTACTAACTATTCCGTCCGCGAGAGAAACTGGTGTGTTGTTTAGTGTCAGGTGGCGGAATAGCTGCAACGCGCGTCTGACGTAGTCGTGCAGTGGTATAATGACCTCTGCTCGGAAATTCTTATGCATAATTATATTATGATATTCCATTTCCATTAGATATAGTATTATCTTCATATTATGTTATACAACGATGGTCATTGTTGCCTTTTATAAAATTATATGTATTTGTAAAATTTAAATGCATTTATTATAGGTAGCAGCGGGTAATAAGCGCGCCCATGTATATAAATGAGATAATCTACACCAAACGTATACTAATTGATGTCCGAGCCAAATGTGATATTTTCGGACGATTATAGATCCTCGCCGGCATTCCAAGGTCCGGGACTAATCATGTTATTGTTCCTAAGTGCTTTTCGTTGGGATTAAAACAAAAATATTTTTACCTTTAAATTCTTTTGTTTTTATTACCGACTTTACTTAACTCAATAGCTCGTTTTTTTTTTACTATTGAAATTTATCCAACTATAAATAGTAAAGTCGTCAGCGATAGAAATCGCCATTCGACCGTGATACGACCGACTCGACGTTTCGTTACACGAAATGTGCATCGTTTGGAGTAATATTCTATGAAAAGAAGTTGACTACACTAAAATCCACTGTTTATTTTGATAAAAAAAAATATGTTTTTTTATTAGGTCTTTAACCTCATTTGGGATTTCATTGGCTCTGAATACGAGTACTATGGCAATGTTTAGGATATTAGTCTCCTTATTTTTAAGAATATTATAGAATAACACTTTACTGCCGTTTAACATCATTAAAATCATATATTATATTAAATTAATTTATACTTCAAACAAAATGTGAATTGTTTTTTATACCATTGATAATAAAAATGGCTATTCATTATTATTTAAAATATTTTTTCATAAAACTAAACAATGGTTGTTTGTAGAATGCCGGGAAAATATACTGTTCTATAGTCTTAAATTAAAAATTTCAATAATATTAAATGGCTATTATAAATATTTTTATAATTCACTCACGTGAAAACAAGTTGGTAGTAGGAGGAAGTGGGAGATTTTAAACAGTAGAAAACATTTAATTATTTTCTCATGGAATAATGCCTACCGTTGATCACTCTTTTTGAAAATGTTAAGAATATAATATAAGTTATTTTAGATTTTGGTTTAAAATTGTATTAAAAATCGAAAATGTATTGTAACTTTACCCTATTTAGTTAGATCGGATCGTGTAACTCGACTATAATATATAATATTATACCACTGGATAGAATAATAATTGCTTTCATGCATTTGTATAAATATCTGCAAACATGTTTTAATCATAACAATTCATACATCATTTAATACCTAAGTCGATGTACAAGTTGTTATAGATATATATTATAGGTACTGTAATAGGTATTGCCAACTATAATATTTTTATTGGTAAAACAACTGAGCAATCCAGGTTCCAATCATAAAATTGTGTATTTCAAATATAAGCTACTCGAAATACATAAAAGTACCTATACCTACTTATAACATGTCCTACCAAGACAAAATGTTTAACTTTAATGTGTATGTTTGTCTATCGTTTATATTTTCAATAGTTTCAAAGTGAAAAGCGTATAATGTAGTGTAATTTAAACACACATTCATTAATTAAATTAACTATTTGAGTATTCTGAAATAATTTTGAACGCATTGGTCGGTAGCCAACTCGCAACTACTTTTATAGCTCCTAAATTTACTTAATAAATAACGCTTTACGTAAGAACAGTTCATTATATAACATTGGCCGTCATCTAATGTAACGTTTTTCACTAATTATTTTAAAATTTAAACAGACGACTTAATTGTTTAACTCAGTTTTTAGTTAAATTTAATCTAATCAATTTTAATATATTTTAACACGTATAAACATATTCCGAGCAGTGTAAGAAATAAATTAGTTTTACAACCTGTATTTTGTGTGGACAGTGATCAGTATTAAAAGTATTATCATGTTTTGGGTAAATGAAATAATAATGTTTCTGACGTTTCATCATAAAGTCTGTAGTCTGTGCATAGGATTGATATTGGGAAAAGTTGACATCGAATCACCCGGGTTTTGATTACCTTAGGCTGACCCAACTTGACCTTTCGGCTACTACCGCGGACCCTATGTTAGCACAGAGTGCTAGTCATCGAGATCCACGGAGGTGTGCGGTCAACGGACTGCGGTTTTACCCGCCAGCCGCCGGCCGTCCGCCAGAGATGGACATAATATAATTTATATTATGTCTATGGATGGCACATCGACGGTGGCCGTTACCCACCTACTGTTAAAACAGCCAAAACTCCGCTAGTGCGAGGCTCCGGCCGCTCGCCGGCTACTGTGTCACCGGCTACATCAGCGAAAAATCCGTGGCTTACGGATTGAGTTTCGCACGGCGTGAAGCCACTTAGATGGGCGGATGCCGGACATGGCTCGTCCGGCGCCCTGGGCTAACCCGTCACCCGTGCTACCATTCGTAATACGTCATTGGTTGGACATGTATCAGCGGCCACCCACGCCTTCCGAATAATATTTATTACTAAACATTATTTTACTTCTGTGCGGACTGAGGTCTGGGGAATCTAAATATGTTTATCTCGATTATAAATGTTGGAATAATAATTAATCATGACAGTTTTTAGTCCGTGGTTATTGCCTATATTAGATCAAATATTTCAACATATCATTAAAATTGTTAAAAAATTATATACACTGAATTTACATAAATGAACATATTAACTGTGATTGTATCTAGGTAGCTTTAAAACTTTAAAATAAAATTACTAAATAATGTAATAATAGTTGGTTAAAACGGCAGTTAAACAGGCTTAAAATGTTGAATGTTATTTGTGTAGTTTTTTATGTAGTTCCAATTATCGTGTCGTCTATGAAATAGATTTAAATATTATTGGTAACCAACATAATTACTTCAGTTAATTTGTATTTTATGTAGATACTAGCTGACAGGGCGTTGCTCTTGCTAGGTTTTTGTGATTATGGGAGCAGTATATATCTTGAAGGCAGGCAATCTACCTAACTCTAAAGTATCAAAAATGCAAAAAAATTGGTCTACCGAAACCGTGGTTTGAAATATTCTGTACTACTAGTCCAGTGCAATTAGACGAAAAAAGGGGTTCAGCTCGGAAAAATTCCCACCTAGCTGAATTTTGGTACACATCTTTATTACATCGTTGTAAACAATGTCTAAAAAGTCGACCTCGATATCAAGTACGCGTTAAAGGTTATTCGAGGTCAAAGGTCACGAAATTGGCCTTTTTTTTAATATCTCGTTTTTTATTGGTCGTACAAAAAAAAGTCTTAGATACAAATTGTAGAGGAGGTAATTATCTACAAAAATGGTCTCTTGACATTTTCACGTCAAGTTGATAGTTTTTCCGTTATAAGGCCAACAATGTGTACACTTTTAATGAAATATGATTTTTTCGCTAAAAACAAGTAGCCTTTGCGTTAATATCTCGCTTTATACTGTTTGTACGATAAAAAGTCTCGAACAAAAATTGTAGAGGACAAAATTCTCTACAAAATGGTTCTATATATATATCCAATCGCACTTGCGGTATCCAATTTTAATGTTTACCATACAAAGTTACAGTAATATAATATTATATTATATCAGATTATAATAACGATAATAAGAATGCATTCGTTTTAT
>NC_042495.1:35023015-35034618 GCF_005508785.2 Acyrthosiphon pisum | reverse complement strand
GACTTTTTTATGTACGACCAATAAAAAACGAGTAATAACCGTCGAATAACCTTAAACGCGTACATGATATCGAGGTCGACTTTTTAGACATTGTTTACAACGATGTAATAAAGATGTGTACCAAAATTCAGCTAGGTGGGAATTTTTCCGAGCTGAAAACCTAATTGCACTGGACTATACAGGCTTATCGCATTAATAATAATAATAATTATTGTTAAAACCAATAGCAACAATTTATAAACATAAATAATCTCAAAATCTGTTTGAGAACATCCCCGGTTGAACCTCTTATTTACCCTTTTCGTGACAAAATAGCCTATCTTCTTCTCCAAGGTCTAATCTATCTTTGTACCAAATTTCATCGCAATCAGATGAACGGTTTAGGAATGCATAAATGAGACAGTCAGTCGCGAACATTTTTTGTCTTTTATATAGTATACAATATATAGGTACATAGATATAGAGTATTAGATTACTATCACTATTTATAACTATTAATAAGTATATAATATCATGACTCACAGAACATAATAATATAGATTATGACTATTTTGAGTAAATGGTAATTTATTGATAAAATACAATGCCATTTTACTGTCATATTTGGTAGTGTTTAACCAATTTAAAATTTAATATTTTGGTACATATTGTATAATATAATATTAGGTATAGGTGTTATTAATGTTTTTTTCTACTTCTCAGATGATCGTAGAAATATTTTAAGTAACTTCTTTGAAAAAGTGCAATAATAAAAAGGTGGGTCAGTGAATGTCGCTCTGCTGTACAGTAGGTTACAAGTGGGTCACTGTATAATGGATAGTATTAAATTTAAATTCAATGATATAATATCACTGTATAAGAAAAACGATTCTGAGCGGAGACGGTATGTCAGTCTAGGAATAAGATATATTATATACTTATATCTATGGTATTAAAAAAAAAATTGACCTATAATAAATTCCAGATTAATCATATCACAATATCCATTAGGTACTTATAACGCGTTATACATTAACAACAAATCGTAGTACTATCATAGATATATAATAGTATACTTTGGAAGTTTCAAGTACCATGAATAATATTATACAATCACAACAAAATAACTAAAATAGTTATTCAGGTTTTTTAATATGTAATTTCGTCCAAATTTGAGCTTAAAATGACTATAAAAATAAACTGTGCTTATGTATTTTTTAGATTTTTTGGTAGCAGAATTAACTACTTACGTGGAATCTTGTTTGAAATTTTCAATTTTAAATTTGATAAATTTTGTCAAAATTCGATCTTTAAATCCTTATAAAAAAAATTGTGCCTATGTATTTTTAATATTTTTCTACTGCTATTGTAACAATATATCAAGAGCCTTGTATTATTTTTTTACACTCTTTGGCCCAACAGGTAAAACTTTATTGATATTTATAGAAAAAAAAAACTAAAAAAATTGAAAACTGACAATGTCCGTAAACAGCTCAAAAAGAGTCAAATTATTTTCAAAATTTTATCGTTTATAGAAAATACTAATATAAAAATTTTGTGAAATTTTTAAGTATCTACAGTCATTCGTTTTTTAATACAACAAAATAAGAAAATCGTAGTACGTGATAAATCGAGTGAATATCAAATGTTGTAAAAATATGAATTTCAAACGCTCATAAAAATTTAATTTGTCAGACATTTTTTTTTTTAAAAAAGGTAGACAAACTTATGAGGAATCTTGTATTACATTTTCAAATCTTAGATTTAAAAAGAAAATTTTTCATGAATTTCTAACTAAAAATAATTTGCAAATTTTCATAATTTTTACGTATTTTGTCAATATTTGAACTTTAGATGCTTATAAAAAAAATGTGACTGGATTTTTGATTTTTTTCATCTGCCTTTGAAACAATATAACAGGTACCTTCTATTAAATTGACAAGCTTTTTTAACCGACAAATAAAATTTTATTGATATTTATAGAAAAAAAAACTAAATAAAATGGAAACTGAAAATGTCCGTAAACAACTCAATATAAATCAAAATATTTGAAAAATGTTATGGTGTGTAGAAAATAGGTACTAATATGAACATTCAGTCAAAATTGTATGTACCTACGGTCATTTGTTTTAGAATCGTACCAAAACCCTAAATCAATCTTCTCGAAAACAGATTTTGCGTAAAAATTCCCGTTTTTCCTTAATTTTTCTTTTGTTTTTCACGGCGCTTTTGAAAACTACTGGACAAATTTTACTTTTGACCCCCCAAAGTACCAACTAGATTCCCTTTCCTATTAGAAAAGATACTGTTGAAGAAAATCGAAGCACTTCTACTGTCCTAAAAGGTGATGACAGACACAAAAAAAAGAAAATAAAAATAAAAAAAAAACACACATAATTGTAAAATCAATACATTCATCGTTTCACTCAGAATCTAAAATAAAAGGTAATTCATGTAAATTCCTCCGTCATGATATTATTTAGTTGTTTACGTTTTAGTTGATTTCTTAAGCTTATGTTGCTCGTATTGCGTATTGTTGTCTACGTAAAAAAACGCCACGAACGCTGAAAATGTAAAAAACCTTATCTGAGTTAATTCTAATTGATTCTTCTAAACGTAAATATCAAATTCTTAATATCTAGGAATTTTTCTTTCATCGTAATAGTTTACCAATATTAAATGTTATGTTATTACGTCTTATTACATATTATAAAGCATTCAACTGGGTGGTGGTTATTTAAAAAAACGGGCGTTGAGTAAATTTTTTTTCGATTGCATTAAAATAAAAAAATTTCATCATAGTAAATATACCGTTTTATAACTTTTTTTCCTTGGTTCATTCAACAACGAGTAGTTTCAAAACAATGTCAATTGGTTCATGAAATGTTTTGTAAAAAAAAACATAGGTACCTAGTAAGTTACTTTGTACAGAATTGTAAAGAGGAAAACAATTCAGTCGATTTATTTAAACGGGAGGAAAAATTTCCGTTTAATTCAAGGCCATCTCAGATATATTTTTCATTGTTTGTAGATCGCGAGCTATACGCATATAGATGTAAAACGTGATGTTATATTAATTTAATAATTAAAATTATACACCTGTGACATAATTATTGTAGACAAGACAATAAGACCTCCCGTCGACCCCCGTGCTACATAAAAACGAGTGTTGTTTTTACGCAATTGATCTAGGGATAGAGTTTATACTGTACGTCGGTGTACAATGAAATATCTATCGCGCCCTATGATTATTGAGACTTTATCCTGCACCGCAGCTGTAAACAAATGTACGAAATTGCACTTAAATCTTAATATTTCGAGTAATATCTTGTGAAATTTTGAGTTTATATTGTGAATGTGTGTGATGCACTAGTAAGTGAACATAAAATTCATAATATTTAATAAATACAGCTACTATGATTGTATATATAGTTTTTATTTTTTTATAGTTTAATAATAACTAATAAGCTAATTATTATTTATTTCGGAATGATTCAATGATATAATATATATTATATATGATATGACGAATGGTTATTTTTGCTAAACGCCTAAACCACACCTGATTGGCATTTCAGTAATTCACTGATATAGACAAATATACACAACATATTCCATAGACATACTTAATAAGTAGTTGATATGAGTTATGAATTCTTAGAATGTGCTCACGTCACTATTAGATATTTCAACTATTTTACTTTTTGTAATATTCGTTAAACTATCGTTTATAGATCATTGGTGGTTTGCTTTCGCGATTCGTTTGAATAAAATAAATTTGTGTACAATAATATGAAAATAATTGTAAATCGTAGGTTTATTAAGTTGTTGAATATTATGAGAAGTTGATATTATATTATTTTACTTATTAGTTATTACTTATTAGCATTACTTATTATACATACTAAATAACTGTTATTCACGTTTAATAGTTTAAAGTCGTCTTGCTACTATTTATTTTAAATTGTTTAATTAATGATATATTATGGGAATTCACGCTTTACAGTGGGAATTATATACAGAGTAATTTCCTTCATTATACTTACTTATAAATAATACATGCTGCCCAATTATTAATGCGTCAGTGGCGTATTTAGGTTTTTGTCATGGGAGGGAAGGATATGATTTTATCCAGTGGCCCCGCTTTTAAAGCTAGAGGCCTTAAGTTAGGACTTCGAAAAATGTTGCATATTATATACAGCCTATGTGGGTGGGGTTGATCCCCCCGTAATTACGCTACTGTAATGCGTAATATAATAAGTGTTTTATTATTTTATTCCTGTATGAACATATAAATCGTTAATTCTTTTTGGTTCTTAAACAAACATAAGTAATTAGAAAATATATAAAAATTCATTGAAATTCAACTATATAGTAGTATCTAAATATATGGTTATAAATTGTAAATGGTGTATCTACTAATCTACTGACATATTGAGTTGACTAATCTAAATACGTTTTTTTAATTTTATTTGTTGTGCTATAATATAAAACAAATTCGATTCAATTATTATTTATCTTGAATTATTTTTCTTGTTTACGCGACATAATCACATCAAATGCATATTTCATACTTAAATAACGACGGTTATTAAAACTTAGTATAATATAATTCAGTTATATGTATGTAACTTGTACGTACGTTAATACTAATTATATCGATCTAATAAAAATCTACGGTTATATCTTATATAACTATTAAGTTTGACATTGATGATGCTATAAAATATATAATATTATTACCTACTATAATAAGTTATAATAATAGATACATTGATTAATATTAGCAAATAAATATTTTAATATTGAGACTTATATAATATGCTGGAATTATTTAATTTTCTTTTGGAAACCGTTGTCTATCAAAAACATAATATATATAAGGTTTAAATTTTTTTCCACGGCACGTTTTTAATTTTGATACTTATAACCAGAATCGTGTAGCAGAATATAGTAATCAAATTTTGTATAATGGAATTACAAAATGTAAATTAATTTGTAATGTAGAAATTTAAAAACATTTTTGGTGACTTACTACGTTTTCCCTCTAGTTAATGATCATGGACTTTGTGTTGAACAATCGATTTTGAAAAAAAAAACTGAGTAATGACTTGGAGTTTTGTCATAATAATGCACAATAGCATAAAAGTTTTAAATTGACTTTGACCTCGGTGTGGAGGTAAACATACCTACCTTAAACCAATCGCTTAAAACGCCAAACATTGTACTGTTGTTTTGCATCAATATTCAATGTAAGCTCATGCTGATAAGCGACGATAATCAGCAAATTATATAGCGGAAATGGAATAATGGAATTGCAATTATTTTGTGTAATATTCAAGTATTTATATTATATATAATGGGTTCACCGTAAATTACAGTAAATATTTTAATTGCTATGTCTTTGGTAGTCGATAATTAATATGAAAACAATTACTTTATCTATGAACTAATCCTAAATTCCCAAATGACTTATTAAAATTTTATTTTCAAACCCATTATTAAGGAATAAGGATATCATTTAGAAAATTCAAAATATATACAATGGTTTACTATAGTATAGATAGTTTGATGATTGTATAGCAAAATGAAAATAGGTAATCTTTATTTAGTAGATATAAACATAAAGTTAATAAGTTTTATTATTAAATCGTTATATTGGAAATTTGGAGAATGGTTCCATAGATAAGATATTGTTTGTACAACTACTTACAAACACAGAAAATTCTAGTGTTGGTCGAGTACTCGACTTTGGAAAAATTTTCGAGTCGAGTTTGAGTACTCGACTCGATTCGACTACATTTTTTTTGGACTTGTAAATACGAGTACTGGCTTTGAGTCGAGTACTCGTGTTATTATTTTTATTATTAAAAATACTATAAATAGTAATTTATTGAAAAATAAATGTTAAAATAACTGAAAGAACCCATATATCCGATATGAATACCAGGAAGGTGATACATGATAGTTTAGATTGATAACAATAGTTTTAATTAATTATATAACTGTATGAAAGAAAATATAATATTTTTGAAGAATCTATTTTTAGAACAATTTAAAATACTCGACCATTTTGTCGAGTACTCGCATCTTTTCAATACTCGGCATTTGTCGAGTACTCGAATTTTGAACTTGACTCGACTCGAAATTAAAAAACAATACTCGTCCAACACTAGAAAATTCACATATTTCATCCCCTACAAAATATTTATTTAAATAATTACCACCTTTTATAATAAATTATATTAACTATATATTATAATATGTATTATTAATTATCTTCTAATAATATTTCAATTGTAACTGAAATTTCTAGATTTTTATATAATATATTTATTATTTAATTTATTTGATGCTACATTTCTAAGTGCATAAATGAAACTTTAAGTGTAATTTTCAATATTTGAATATTACTTATAATAAGCTTATAATGTGATTCTCCCACCTCACACTTATTCAAAGCACTTCGATCATTGTGCATTCCCGTATAATACCTTAATCTAAAGTACTTATAACAGTTAAAACAGGTACTTTACATTTATATTAAAATTCAATCTACATAAAGGTGAAAATAAAATTATATTTAGAGAAGGTTATGCGATGAATATTATTATTTTATGTATTGCTGCCTCAACTACGATCGCATAACTGCAGTAACCGGAATCCAAGTGTTTTATTATTGATTATTTTTTCCCGACAGTTTTCGATAACGGATATTCATAGCTTACTGCTGCAAATGTACTAAAGGTATATAATTAAGAATCAACACATATACAAGTACAATACGAGCAATTATTTGCGATTTCTAAGAGTATATTAAAATATATACTGTTGTAAATTTTACACCTATGAAAACAACATTATTAGTATGTACAAAATAGACATTCAAATGGTAGTTTACTGTAAAACATAATATACCAAACATAATTAAATCAGCCCAGTGACATGGTATGAGATTTGTGTTTATTTCCCCACACGGCGCATGTTCTACACTCCGCAAACACCGTTGATCGTTACATGTAGTCAAATCACCCTCTAAATACTCACAAGTTATATACGTAATTTACATAGGTATTGATTCTTTTAACACAGTTCGCTCGTTTATCACGGTCGATTTCTACAGGGGTTGTATGTGCAAAGTACTTATGATTTTAAGTTTTTTACAAACAACTTTTTTTTATCAAGCCTCAAAAATCTTGGGCATAAATATATTGCACCAAATTAATGTCATTAATACATTGTACAACTGTAGTTTTCTACTAGTATAGTAAGCTGTAAGCATAATGTTTATAAATATAATTTCAGTGTATAAACGAGTGGAGTACAATCTCCTCTACTGTTTTTAATATTTCAACTGCTATACTTCAATTTTAATATTCAATGTATCTATAATTCTAATATATTATACCAACGTCACCATTTTCTTAAAAAAATATGAAAACTTTTGCTCCAAAATATGGGTTAGGTTTTTATAATTGAGTATACTAAAAAAAAATAAAGAAAATAATATAATCCTAAATATTCAGTCAAGTTAGGTCGGTCAACTCTTACATGGACAATGGAGGACGGACACTCGGTATATATGAAAAGTGAATGCTGATGCCGAACCTCTCCGTAGATAGACTGACCGCGTGACCGCAACGTAGAATTTTTGTAACAATAATCGTTTATACAATTGCTGATCTATCGTTTTTATATAATATATTATATATGTATGCTTCACAGTCTCCTTAGACTCTCCTATATATAGAGACTCGAATAGAACTATAAATAATAAATATTGACGAACGTGAAGTTATATAGAAAGTAAGATTTGTATTTTGATTGTTGGAAGTACACTAACTATTATAATACAACTGCCTAAGCAACTAGTTCGAAATCGTTTAGTCATAATTTCTCCAATTCAAATATTCCCGTTATCGTTCGTATTATATTGTTTACGGTATACTAAAACAAATTCAATATCGGCTCGTGTTGATTTTAATGCAGCCGCGTGCCCGCCTAATAATATCTCGAATAGGTTATCGTTTTATAATATATTATTATTACTTTTCGCGTTTATTACTGTAATAACAACTGGAATTAATTTAATCTCACTAAATTTAATCAAGGATTCAAGTTTGTTTTTCGAATTTCAGTTATACTTTTACCACGGATAATATAAAATCTACTGTCCCAATACTAAAATAACAATTATAAGTAGGTCACAATAAGTCACATCAGCTGTTAATTATATCTACATTACTATAGTTTTAATCCATGATCTAGATTCTAAACAAACACACTTTTTCAAACATACGAGTAAAACATCGCCCCTACTAATAATAATATATAACGTTTATGATATTATTTTTTTCATTAATTTAATATATCTACTATTATTATGTAAGGAAAAGTTATTAGTGTAAAAATGCATGTAGTTATGCAGCTTATAAATTATAACATTTACCTTGCTGTATGATATTTATTAATGCGGACGTACTACACGTCTATTCTAAACTTGTTGATAAAAAAATTTTGAAATGCGATATAATATATATTTGTATCTTAAAATGTTAAATTAGGAATAAACTATCGTATTATACTTATTACGTATCATACTTACCCCCATTTTCCCATCAATAGTACTTTTATTTAAATTCGGGTTTTCAGAAATTTAAAGCACCTATAAAGAAGATATTTTCATATTTATGGTATTTTTTGTACTACTTAAGAAGTGTTCTGTGGTGTTACAAACTTCCATTTTTCAAATCATGACCCTCTTTTTTTACTGTTAATTAATAATTTAATTAATTTATGGGTTTCTTGAAAATTGTAATGTAAGTATCTAAATCAAAATTGTAATGAGTAGTTTCTATCATTCTAAGTTATTAAAATGTTTATAATAAGGATAATAATCCTTCAAAATGGCTTAGCTATTTATTATATGTAAATATGTAATATTAGATGTAGTATTTATTATACCATTTTTACAAATTATTTATATATGTAAAATGTGAATCAATAGAAATTACCAACATTTTTAAATCATCTAAGCTACCATATCCACTTAACCCATTACCATAGACATATTATCCTTTGTACACAAAGTTATATAAGTAAAAAACTATTCTTTCGTATTTTGATTTAGATAGGTATAGGTGCATTAAAATTCTCAAAAACAATATCTAGTAATAATTTTTTTTTTTTTTTGAATTAAGAACATTTAACAATCTGTACTCGTGGTACAATAAGCTTAATAGATATTTGAATTACAATAGTAATAGAATTCTGGTAATAATTAAAAGTGAAAATGGTGGGGGGTCCTATTTAAAAAAAAAAAAAACAGAAGTTTATATTGTCACAGGATCATACCTCAAGTGGTACAAAAATGTCAAGTATTTGACAATTTAGTCTTCAAGTGTATTTAAAAATTACAAAAATCAGAAATTGAACAGTCTTGTAAAGTATTCGAATAAAAGTATTTGAATACGTATTCTGAATACTTTTATTTGTATTTTTTATTCATTAAAAAAAATACTTTTTTCCAATCTAGAAAAATAGTTTTGAATTTGTGACAAGAAATAATATTATAAATCATGAACATTTTATTCTTTGAACGAAATATAATATTGGCCCATGATATGATTATTTTTATAAAGATCAATGCGTGTTGTATCCCGTATGACCCGTATGGGCCGTATTAAATGTGGTCAAAATGTATAAATAACTTATGATTACGATGTATTTTTAATTATTAATTAATAAATGTTAATTACCAACCATTCAAAAACTGCGAAACTAGTTGTGAAAAAAAGTATTCTAATAGTATTCGAATACTTTTTAAAGTATTCGAATATGTATTCTGAATATATTTTTTAACAACTATTTGAATACGTATCCTGAATACCTTAATTCCGAATTTATTCGAATATGTATTCCGAATACAAAACAAAAGTATTCTTTACAAGACTGAAATTGAATATATCGTTGGCTGAAATCGCAACTATTGTACGTCCAAAATGGTACGTATACTTACAGAAGAAGTAAAAAAATTTTGACCATTTCTTCGGCTATTTCCCTAATTTGCAAAGGTCGTAATCTATCATTTATTCTAATCAAGTGCGATTTTTTCTCATTCTTAAAATAATTACATCAGAGAATAGAGATACGACGATTTATAATGTATCGATTTTATGATTTCATGGAGGATAAAATTATAAAACTGGAGTTTTGACTTTATCAAATTATATTACCTCATTACTATGTGTTTTTTCTTCATTTAAATCATAAATCATCTCGAAATTGAAAAAAATGTAATTAAACAATTGCGAATAAGCCGACGATATGCATAATTTAAGGATAAATATGGAGTGAGCATGCTTAATAAATCACTCTGTATAAATAAAAACTTTGAAAATTGTATGCTTTATCGGACTTTTAGTTTATCTATAATCTATATACACAATATATTATATTATATTTTTCTAATGAAATTGTGGCCAATGATTGATAACTTGTGATTTCATTGTTTTCAGACCTTTACGGCATGGTGCAACTCGCACTTGCGCAAAGCAGGCACAGCCATCGAGAACATCGAAGAGGACTTCCGCAACGGGCTCAAACTCATGTTGCTTCTCGAAGTGATTTCTGGCGAGACGTTACCAAAACCCGACAGAGGTAAAATGCGCTTCCACAAGATTGCCAATGTCAACAAAGCACTCGACTTCATAGCCAGCAAGGGCGTGAAATTGGTATCGATCGGTGCCGAAGGTACGTACGACAACCATAATATATTATATTATACTTTAGGCCCCGGATGTCGATCAAGCCTAGAGAAAATAACTTTAAAAGCGGTATTTATTAGTAATAGTATGATTTTTACGGAATTAAACATACATTGCTTTTGGTGGTTGGAAAAGAGTATTTTAGTTCGTTGAGAAAAAAAGTCACTGATCGTCGACATCCGTTTGGGTTTATAATTGTCAATCATATACGTTCTTTAATAATTGTAGACCGGCCGTTTAGTGAATACGATATTATTGTGGTGTACCTCTTCTAATCGTTAATGTGTACCCGTTTTGTAGAAATTGTTGATGGAAATTTAAAAATGACTCTTGGTATGATATGGACGATCATCTTGAGGTTCGCCATCCAAGACATATCCGTGGAGGAGATGACTGCCAAAGAGGGTCTGTTGTTGTGGTGCCAACGCAAGACAGCCCCGTACAAGAATGTCAACGTGCAAAACTTCCATCTCAGGTGCGTTTAATGCAAGTCGATTGCAATAGTACCTGCTATACTATTTTCTTCATATTTCAACAGCGCAAAAGTGGAATATTTCAAGATTTTTAGACGCAAAACTGCATCATATTATAAATTTATTATGGACATGCGAGTCCTCAGTGACGTATCCAGGGTGGTAGGGGGTTAAAAGGTTAGGGGGGGTAGTTAACTTTCACCACAACATTTATTGACTGCTACACTAATAGTCACTAGTCACTAGGTAATACGTATAGATAGTACCATTAAATTCCAAATAAACGATTTATGTGACCTGATTTCTTTTATCCAACATTCAGTGTTCTTATGGGAAAAATTTCTGTTTTCGTTTTCCTTAAAAATGGTAGCTATATGGTGGTTTT
>NC_042495.1:35006673-35022965 GCF_005508785.2 Acyrthosiphon pisum | reverse complement strand
CCCCCCCCCCCCCCCCGAAAAATTCTAGATAATTTAAATATTTAATTATTGTTTCTTATACCGCCCATATTTTAATTCCAGTTTCAAGGATGGTTTGGCCTTCTGCGCCCTCATTCACCGTCATCGGCCCGATCTCATTGATTACCATAAGCTGTCTAAGGACAATCCCCTGCAGAATTTGAACACCGCGTTCGACGTCGCCGAGAAGTACTTGGACATACCTCGCATGTTGGATCCTGAAGGTACGTACTGCTAGTTCGTTATCGTATAATGTTGCGTAACAAGACATTATATAATTAATACATATATCACTATTGTGACTTATTGTATATACTTCGTCGTGTCCCTCGTGCTCCTCCCAATAATATTAATATTACCATCGTCATCGGCGCCATTTTCGTCTTGTTACCAGTAGTAACACCCGTGCGCATTTATCGCGATTTTATATTTATATGTTTTAAATGAAAACTTTTCACGGTCGTGTTTTCTGTAGATTTGATAAATACTCCAAAACCGGACGAACGCGCGATCATGACCTATGTGTCGTGTTATTATCACGCATTCCAAGGGGCGCAACAGGTAAAAACGCGTGTATCCCGCTTTTATCCCTTGTGAACCAAACACTAACAAACTCTCAATAATAATAAACGTCTGCGTTTTGTGTGATAGTTAAATAATTTTAATTTTAGAATACTTTTTATTTCCTTGGTGTATAATATAATATTATATGCCAATTGTGAATATACAATACTATAGTCTATAGTAACCTAACTACGTAATATGTAATATTATATAATATATATATAATATTTTTATATAGTGACGAATCAAGCATAAAACGATTCTTTGCAAATATCTAATTATATTATGATTGTGTACATATATTAAACATTTTACAACTGTCTCTTTATTAATGAAAACAAAAATTATTTTTGTAATACCTACTAATAATTTGTAAAAACTAAATGGCGTCGTTTGAATTTTTTTTTTAAATTAATATGTTCACGCAGGTCTACAATTTGAAGATTTTAGCATGCCACATACTTATTACGTACCTGTAACAAGTAATTCATAATGATAAGAATACCAAAAATATAATTAATTTTAAATTACAGATGATAATAATATTATAACCTTAATATGGTATTTAGTATTTATATAAATTGTAAGCTAAAATTATTGTTATAATAACGTAAATTTGTGTAAACTCGTCATTAGACATTTTAGGAGATCAAGATATTGTATTAGTGATTGATGATAAAAATCTGCTATTGATATAATAATTATAGATAATACAAAATTAATTTTAAGAACTGCAGAAAACATTATTGAACTATCATAAAGGTTGCAATTCAAAAATGAAAAATCGCGAGCCTAATAAAATAAAATTGAATACTCTTTTTAAATACCTCTTGTGAACATGCGAACAATACTATTGTATATAATATACTTAACACTAAATTAAAATTTTGATTGCTTTTGAGTTTTGAGTGAATCTAACATGCGCATGTTTGTTATAACATTGATAGATATGACCAATACGGCAATGCCAGACGAAAGAGCCATAATGACTTATGTTTCATCGTATTACCATTGCTTTTCTGGAGCCCAGAAGGTAATTGTGCCTTTTACCTTTATAGCTTTTTGTGACTAATATCTTAAGAGGATGTCAGTGCACCATTTGTTTTCTCTCTCTGGCCCACTGGTAACACAGAACATTTATGTTTAACAGAACCAACCCTGTTCTTAATAATAATAAACTTTTAATATTAGAGTGAATTCACCTATTATCAAACTTGAATTTGAGAACATTGAAACCTATGTCCATACGTTGGCTATTTTATTATATTTTTATTTTTATGTAAGTTCTGTGGTTGTAAATTATTACAATTTAAAAATGTTAATAAATTGTATACAAATAAAAATATCCTGAAAAAATCAATGTAGAACACAGGTAAAGTTCTTATGGTGCTGCTAAAGGTGGGTCGGGGAGAGAAAACAAATATCACTCTGACATCCTCTTAACAGAATTACGAATTATGATTGTATAATTTTGGACGTTTTATAGGCCGAGACCGCAGCAAACAGAATTTGCAAAGTACTCAAAGTGAACCAGGAGAACGAGCGTTTGATGGAGGAATACGAACGTTTGGCTAGTGATGTGAGTATATTATTTACGAGTTACAACTGTTGGGGAAGATCGAAATTTGTTGACATTCAATTTTTATCATCTATTTTTTAGCTTTTGGAATGGATCAGGCGTACATTGCCATGGTTGCAGAGTCGACAGGCTGACAATTCATTGTCCGGTGTGCAGAAAAGGCTCGAAGAATACCGCACTTACAGACGTAAACATAAGCCCCCACGTGTAGAACAGAAAGCTAAGCTTGAGACAAACTTTAACACGCTGCAAACAAAATTGCGTTTATCCAACCGGCCTGCATATATGCCAACTGAGGGAAAAATGGTTTCCGTGAGTAAAAGTCGTAGTAATTTTTTTCTCTCCCCCCTTCCTCACAAAAATACTAATTGACTGACATTGTTGTAAATTGAATTTATTAGGACATTGCCAATGCATGGAAAGGTCTTGAACAGTCAGAAAAGTCATTTGAAGATTGGCTGTTGTCCGAAATGATGAGATTAGAACGTTTAGAACATTTGGCACAAAAGTTCAAAGCAAAGGCTGACACACACGAAGATTGGACACGCGGTAAAGAAGAGATGTTGCAGAGCTCTGACTTCCGGCAATGCAAGCTAAATGATCTGAAGGCTTTGAAAAAGAAACATGAAGCTTTTGAGAGTGACTTAGCTGCACATCAAGACAGAGTTGAGCAGATAGCAGCTATTGCACATGAATTAAAGTAAATTAATGATTCTTTATTATTAGGTATTATTGCTATTTATTATAAATGTATAACATTTTTTATATTTTATTTGTTCTCAGTTCTTTGGAATATCATGACAGTACAAGTGTAAATATACGCTGTCAACGTATTTGTGACCAATGGGACAGATTAGGTAGCTTGACACAGAAACGCAGAACTGATTTGGACGATGCAGAAAAAATATTAGAGAAAATTGATATATTGCATTTGGAATTCGCTAAGAGAGCAGCTGTAAGTACAACCAAAGAAATAGTCCTGAGTACTGGCTTAATGGACCATAAAACCAACATTTGTTGATTTTTTAATAAGTTATGAATGGTTAAAAACAAGAGTAATTAAGTTAAATGCTATATTATCATGCACATTTTTCATGCAAATTCCGGATTCCCAGAAGATTCTTCTTTATAAAATGTATAATAAGTCTCTTTGTCCTAAACTGAACTAGAAAATCATATATCTTTGCGTGAGACAGAGAAATAAATGTTGGTTTTGCCTCTTAAGATACTTAAAAATTAATATTAATAATAATTTTCATATTAAATTAGCCTTTCAACAACTGGTTGGATGGTACACGTGAAGATTTAGTAGACATGTTCATTGTACACACCGTTGAGGAAATCCAAGGATTGATTGATGCACATGGACAATTTAAGGCTACTTTGTCGGATGCTGACAAAGAGTACAATTCCATCATTGGACTGGTGAAAGATGTTGAGTCAACTGTACAAAAATACCAAATACCTGGTGGTCTTCAGAACCCATACACTACTTTGACTTCTAGTGTATGTTTAATTTTTGTGATACTCATTATTTTTAACATTAGTTTCATGTGTATCTGTATTCTGTATATAGGACTTAAGTAAAAAATGGTCTGAAGTGAAACATCTAGTGCCCCAAAGAGATACGACCCTCCAAGCTGAACTCAGAAAACAACAAAGTAATTATTAAAATGTTTTGGTGTAATTTATGTATGTGCAACATTGTTTTATAACTGATTTTGTTTTGCAGACAATGAGATGCTACGTCGTCAATTTGCGGAGAAGTCAAATCAAGTGGGTCCTTGGATTGAGAGGCAAATGGATGCTGTTACGGCCATCGGTATGGGATTGCAAGGTTCTCTGGAAGATCAATTGCACCAATTGAAACAATACGAACAGAATGTGTTTGCATATAAGCCACATATTGAGGAATTAGAGAAAATCCACCAAGCCGTACAAGAGGGTATGATCTTCGAAAACAGGTAAGAGTCAAATGCTTATTATTACAACAAAATTTGCAAAATTCTATGAAAATAATGCATTGTTTATAGGTATACTCAATACACAATGGAGACACTCCGTGTTGGATGGGAACAACTATTGACATCCATAAACCGTAATGTGAATGAAGTAGAAAACCAGATATTGACCAGAGACTCCAAGGGTATAACTCAGGAACAACTTAATGAATTTAGGGCTAGCTTCAATCATTTTGACAAGAACCGTACTGGCCGATTGGCTCCTGAAGAATTTAAATCATGCTTGGTGTCAATTGGATATAGTATTGGAAAGGATAGACAGGTAGATAATATTTTGTTGTTGAAAGTATTTTTTTTATACTTATACATTAACACTGAACTTATGATGCACAGGGTGAGATTGATTTCCAACGCATATTAGCTGTAGTTGATCCCAATAGTACTGGATACGTACACTTTGATGCTTTCTTGGACTTTATGACTCGGGAGTCCACAGACACTGACACTGCTGAACAAGTGATTGATTCGTTCCGCATTCTGGCAGGCGACAAGGTAGAATTAAATTATTTTGTATAAAATATTAAGAATTTGTTTTTAAATTTTATGTCAATTTCATTATAGCCATACATTTTGTCCGATGAACTAAGGCGAGAACTCCCACCAGACCAGGCGGAATATTGTATACAGCGCATGGCTCCATACAAGGGTGTCAATGCTGTACCAGGAGCCCTGGACTACATGTCATTTTCTACCGCCTTATATGGCGAGTCGGATCTGTAAATCATCAATATTTATAAACAAACAAAAAAAAAATAAAAAAATATTTAAACGAGTAAAAAATAAATTACCAAGGATTATTAACAACTAGATTATATCAAATGAAGAATAAAATTCATTATGAAATTCTTTAATTGGATCATATACTAGTCACATCTACTATTTACACGTCCGTCCGCGCGTCTTATTAATAACAAAATAATGAAAATAATATTTATCATTGCTTTAAACTTCTTAAAAACAATAAAAATGAAAAGGCATATAAAATGAAAAAAATACTCTGCCCCACGTATTACTTTTCAAAGAATTTTTATTTCTTAGATATAGAAGATATTTATTATAGGCTTATTAAAGAATATTTTATTTTTGGCCTTGATTTTTTTTTTTCTAATAATTTAATGAGAAATATATCAGTTTCTATGTTTTATTTATTTATTTATTGCCCTTAGAACAATTTAACATTTGACTAATCTTAAAATCTTCACACATATCTGCAGGACCAACTATCGCCAAAACTATATATTGTATTATATTCAAATTAATCTGTTGTCAACTCGTTGTGTTGTGTTTTTCAAAGTTATGAAAAGTATTTAATTGTTTTGTCATAAGAGAGTACCAAAATATTCTTGCTCAACGCACATTTATTTTTGTACAATAAAATAGTTAACTAAAATTGAATATATTATATCATTTTCACCAGATACTTTGATACTTTTACTATGTTGTAGGCATATGTACACAAATCAATAATCATATTATGTAATTTTTCGCGTAGGAATATCGCGTTAAAAAATCAGTCAATTGTTTTTTTTTCCATTTTCTTTCTCTCGCTCTCGTGAACACCTTATTTACCATCGTTTTACCGCGAATGATAACTCTCATCTTATTTATTCTTATTGTATAGTGTGTATTTTATTTTTAGTTATTATTATTATTATTTTATTTTATGTATGATTATTATTATTGTGCGCGGAAAAAACATGATTTTTTATTTATTTATTTTTTTTTTTTTTCAAAATTGTATGTATTTTCCGTAGCGCATTCGCTGCTGTGTGTGTCACGCAACTTTGAGATGCCATAAGAGTAATATTTTCTCCCCCTCTACCGAATAATATATCTGTGTATTGTAAGTTTTAAGTTGCATGGGCGCAATGCCACACAATCGGTTGTGACAATTGTTTACTCATCTATCCCCACTCCCCCGGTCTTGAGAAATATTGTCTCTCAAAGATGTTTTAATCTAATTAAATTCCTATGTGAAATCTACGACAGAAGCGTGTATTTACAGTTAATCAAATAGTTGATATGTTAACAATGATGTTTACTAAACACATTGTAAAAAAAAAAACAACAAAAATGTATTTATTTAAATATATACCCGTTGTGTTGTGAGAACTATTTAATTTTTGTTTTTATTAACTATAATATGTTCCTTGTTAAAATGTGCTTCAAAATATATCTACCACTGGAGTGGGGGACTTAATGCGTTCATAAAGTATGACCATCAAGAATCTGTACCTATGTAGCTTGTTGTGATACAGACCAAATTAAAATATAGATCAGACTAAGTGGTTCTAAAAACTAGAAAAACTACTCCACCCATTAAGGATTTTCATTATTAAAGAAAATTGTAATTTATAATTTATAAATTATGAGAATTAAATGTTTATAATATTTTTATAAAGGTATATTCAGAATACAGATATATTCAGTATGTGACTAAACATGTAAAATTTTGATTTTTTTATCTGAATAGAAATGGATAAAGATGGATATATTATTATGTTTTAAAGTAACATATAATTTAAATGTATAATTTGTTAAAAGCACTTTACACACTCATGTGTTGACTTTATCTAACTAACTTAAAAAGTACCAAATTTTACAGTTTTAAAATGCCCATAACTTGCTTTGTAATTAAAATATCAATAATAGCCTTCGTGATGCCATAGATTAATATTGAACCTTTAAATTGATAACTGGTCTAATCACTCTAATTTTAAAAATAATAGTAAATAAAATAGATTATTGTCCATTATTGTGATTATTGTTATTATAGAATTTTTTATTTATTTTAATATTATTGGAACACCTAATAAGTACTTACTATTCTAAATCATAATTTCTTATGGCAAGTATAAAAAAAATCTACTTTAGTGCCAAAATATACTTATCATAACTCATAAGCTACTTGTGTTACTACTTACTGCCTACTGGTAATGTATGAAGGTACTTCTACCAAACATTTTAACAGTCAATTAAACTAAGTTCTTTAGTTAATTTAAAAATGAACTTACTAGTTAAGGTTTCAAGTTTTAAAATATAATAACTTTTTAACTAGGTTTTTATTGCTCACATTTATCATAGGTACCTATATAATATTTACACAAAATTATTTTTACATTTTAAAAATAAGTAGTATTTTTAAAACTTTGATCTTCAATATTGAGGATGGTTTCTGATATGAAAATGTGATACAAGATTCCTTTATAAGTTTTTCTGCATATAAGAAAAAAAGTTATAAGTATATAGCCTTAGGTGTATTAAATGTTGATGTCTATTTTATTGAAATAAATTGAAAATTTAATGAATTAAAAAAAAAAAAATTGTAAAAATAGTAAAAAGTAAATGACAATTGTATCGAAATTTGTGGTTTTGAATTTATTTTAGATGGCTATAAGCTTATGAGTTGTACTCATAGAATAAACGATGACCGATTAATTTATTGAACTATTGAAGTAATTATTATGCTATATTTTTTATGTTATTAAAATCAACGAATAACGGCATGTATGCTTGTATTAAAGCTTATAGCCAGAGTTCATATTGATAAAATTCATATTAATATAGACCAAGACAACTCACGACTCACCTGGTTTTTAACTTATTTAATCTAGATTCGTCAACTTTACATTGGATGGAGCACAACACGTAAAAATAAAGCGTGGTACCTATTTAAAATAATGGTAAGTTACTTCCAAACGATTTAACGATTACATATTCACACAGCGTCGGCTATCTATATATTATGTTTAATTAAACTAAGTACCTAATTGGAAACCAAAAAAAATATTAACTAAAAAATAACAAAATTTAAATTTCATTGTTACATTGACGAATCATTACCAACAAAATGCACCGTACCGAGGTACATATTATATTCAACGTTTCGGTTAATAGGAACCAGTGTTATCGTTTATTATTAATTAATTAATTCATTGGTATCATCTTCTGTCGTTTTATTATTTATAATAATAATTATTAATTATTTTGTGTGTGTGAGCAGCACAGACTTCCACTTTCGCTGACTAGTCATTAAATGACATTGATGTGTATGCTATTAGTTTTAAATTTAATTTTCGAAATTCTGATTTCTAGTATACCCACGAGTGATGGGCACTACCGAATAATTTGAGTAACCGACTAATAGTTATATTTTACTCCAAAAAATCGACTAATAGTTGGTTACAATTACCATGATCAACTAACAAAAAACCACTTAATGACTAACACTATCAAATAACGAAACGACTAATGACTATTAACTATCGAAAAACGACTAACGACTTATGAGTACTCACTATACCCGCAACGACGAAACTGAAAATGTATAAGTAGGTACAATAGTAATATCGTTGGTTACTGGGTTTTTTTTAAACACAATATGACAAAACAGTGTTGAATTTTAAAGTTTTAATACAAGTCATTTAGGTAAGTACCTATAGGTACTTTAAATTATTATAACGTTCAAAATAATACAGGTAAATGTAAATGGGTACCTACCTAAGTTGTGAGTGAATATGAAGTTTAGTCACACATAAACTTAATTTATTAAAACCTATTTATTAGGTAAATTAAATAAGACATTCATCCCAATTTATATACCTCTAAAAAGTGTACTTTACCCAACACATATTTTTTTGCTGATTAATATTTAATATTAGATAGGTAGATCGTAGATAGGTGCATTCCTACCAGGGATGGAAAACGTTTTTAATTTTTTCGTTTTTGTTTATTGATTTAAAAATTATCGTTTTTAAAAACGTTATTTTTCTTTATTGTTTTTGATTAACGTTTTTAAAAACGTTATTTTCCTATTGTTTCCAAATAATGTTTTTGATAATATATATTTTTTTTATATTATATTCTTATATAATTCTTATAAATTATAACTTTTAACTTTTAAGTTATAATAGTAACACGCAATACATAAATTCACTTAAAAGTTAAAAATGAAAATTAATTATTCTTAATATTTAAATTTTAAATCAAAATTATAATTTATATAAGAATTAAAATTATAATTTATATAAGAATTAAAAAATTCAAAATTTCTGATTTCAAATTTAAATGTTTTTAAAGTTAAAGATTAAAAAGGAAAGACAAGTGAATTTTTTTCAAAATTTGTTTTTTTCGTGGTAAAATTGTATAATGTATAATGTTATTTATTTTCGTTTTCGTTTTTGATTTCGTTATTAAATTTTTTTCGGTTTTTGGGATTTTTTGCTATCGTTTTTCAGTTTTTTGTTTTTGTTGATTAATTGTTTTCGTTTTTTGTTTTTTCCGTTTAATCCCTGCTCCCTATATATGTTTTAATGTTTTATAATTTATAATCTATATAATTGCAATATTTAAATTAAATTTAACTTTAAAATATATACCTAAGCCTATCGGTACATAATTCAGTATTCACTACACATGACTATATGAGTACCTACCTACCTATATTTAATTATAATTTATTCTGCTAATATATATCGAAATCTATACGGCTATACGCCTATATACTTATAAGCTGTATAGATATATCGTATAAATGTACATATACCTACTTTTTTCAAAAATATTAGTTAGTAAGTTAAAGTCAAATATTAGAAAAATAACAAACAATAAATACTTATTACCTATTTGTCTACCTACTTATGGTTATCCGCGATTAAATAAAATTGAAACGTTAAATATTTTTAATTTTAGTTTATCTGGTAACCGGTACCCATTAATAATATATAATAGGTATACTAACATTTGAAATAAATTTTAGATTCTGCCAAATCTGAGCGGATCGATTCTGCAACGTGCAGTGTATTTTTATTTTTTCAATTAAAAAATATTTTTTTGGTGTCTTCACCTTTTAAAGCAGTAAAAATGTTTCGAATTTAACGTTGTGTCTTTGTGGGTGATTTTTGGTAGTAAAATAGATCTAGTTTGAAATTGTGGGGAGAGGGTTGTAATAACACATTAAATAATAACCGTAGATACTTGAAATTATTACAAAATATTTATGTTAGCATTTTTGTACATAATATAGATCAATATAGGTATGTTAACGATTTTTGAGCTATTTATAGACATTTGATATTTTCGTTTGTTTTTTTTTAGAAATAGGGTTTCCTTTAAATAACAATAAAAATATTTTCACTCGATCAAAAAGTTTAGAAACTGAATACAAGGTTTCACGTAAGTTGTTAATAGAACAGTTTAAAACCAATAAAGACACATATTATAATAGTCAAAATTACGGACATTTACAAATAATTTTGTAGTTTAAACATTTATAAAATATAAATATTTTTGCTAAAGCTTGAAAATGAAATACAAAGTTATTCGTAAGTAGTTCATATTAGATCTATAAAATCTAAAAAATATATAAGCACAATTTCTTTTTATAGACATTCAAAGGTTAACATTGCACGAAATGAGATATTTGAACAAAAAATAACGATGTTAGTTATATTTTGTTATAATTTAAAACTATTATTCGAGAGTGGGTACTTGAAACTTTTACATTGTATTACCTATTATATTTTATATACACAATGACATTTTCAAATGCAACATTTTCGGCAAAAATTAATTCAACCTTGAACCTACTGTAGGTAGGTATTACTAAATTAGTAAAAAATACAGCCAGCCTTCGCTCAGATGTCAGAATAGTTTTTCGTATGGAATTATTTTCATTAAATACTAATTTAACACATCCATTTCAGTGACCCACTCAATATCTACTGTACAGACGTACAGTAGAGCCATGCCCACTTGCCCACCTTTTTAAAAATGTTTTATACATTTATACGTAGGTATCAAAGAAAAACTTTTAAAATGTTGAGTTTATGATCTAAATGCTGTATTACAATTTTTGAATTATTTAAAAACTCGATGAAAAAATGTATTAGATACTACTAGATAGGTAATTTATAGGTACCAACTGGACTATTTAATAATAATTACCTAGCATAATATTTTGTACAATCTATTGAGAGTTGAGTAGGTATTGAATATTTAAGAATTACCAATAAATGTTCTGTTGTGTATTTCTCATATTTAAGGTATTTCATGACACTTATTCTGAGTCTTTCACTACCCAAAAATGTTCATAAAAAAGAAACAAAATAATGACATTGAAAAATCAATTTACTTACATTAATTCGCGTTTCGGACAGAATCTAAAATAACTGTCAACCTTTAAATCATAAACAATTATATTTAAATGTTATCGTGTTTGAAGTTCCCCCCATTCACATCCACTTAAATTGTCCCGAAACATTTGCCTCAAAAATGCCTTATCTGCACGCCACTATCGGAACTTATTGCATTTGAAAATTCTTTGGATGTTATGAAATATTTTAGGTAGAGTTATATATAAATACAGTTCTTTGTACAAAGATGAAAGACTTCAAACTTGAATTATTGTTGTTTGCATATTTAAAAAATTTAGCTAATTGGAATCACATTTAAAATTATTTCACTATATTTTCCCATGTTGTAAATGAAACTTGATCTACCTATAATAATTATGTTTTAATTGTAAAGCATTCACTCATATAGCCATGTACAACTCATATAACGTGTTATGTTTAATTTGTTTTTACCGTCGTAAATTAAGTACAAAATCATTTAAATCTGATTTGTAAGATTAGGTTTAATATTACATATACCTACCTACATTATTTTTGTTGTCTATATAATATTATAGGTATATAGGTACCTAGGTATAATATTTATTATACTTGTGTTTAGATACAATATAATATAATACGCATGGTGAAATATAATTATGGATTTTAACTTACTTATGTGTTTTATAAATATTCTACTTTTAGTTTCGAAAAATTATGAAAAATTATTTCTGAGAAACGCATCCGAATCTGTTTAATGGGACATTTAAAATTTTTCATAATAATTAAATTTGTTTGAATTATGAGTTTTTACTGAATATCCTTAACTTAATATTACAATAGCTATACAATACAGCGAATGATATTAACCTACGTACTTAAATGGGAAATCAGAAATAAAAATAAGTGAAATATATTATGGTACATAAAATATACTACCTGGAGTCTGGACACAGGACACCTTGTTGAAAAAAAGAAACTACGTACCTAGGTACAATTTTTATAGGTATAGGTTGGTAGGTAGGTATATTATAGCAGTATGGCGATATTTAACGCAATACTCAAATGTATATTATAAACGGTACATGTACACAATTGATTTTATATAAGGGTCATACTTTATTGCGTTCATCCAAGTGTTGTTTACGAGTTTTAATTGTGCCAAAGGCGGAGTCGTAGTCGGACATGCCGTACATCAAATTAAAAAGATTGAACCGTACATGTGTATAGAGAATAAACCACGTTATCTCAAAATAGGTTCTCATGTAGAAATAAAAATGATTATAATATTTTTGAATTACATATTTTATGAGCATACTAGTAAGAAATCGTCCATTAATTATATTTATAATTTATATATTAAATATTTTCATAATATGGTTTAATATTTTACACATTACGCTTGTATCTTAAAGTGTATCATTGCATTGACATTTTTTACGGTATTAATTATTTTAATATTAATTTAATATTGCCATTTCCCGAAATAAAATAATAATAATAATAAAACTTACCGTATTTGGTAATGATAGGTTTGATAAATTCTATATCGTCCTAACACTTAAACCATAGTTTCATACCTACTAGAATGATATATTTTGCGATATTATTTTAGCTCTGTGTTAGATATTAATTGATTTTATGTATAGTTACTGTTATATGTCTTCATACATCTGTGTAAAAATAGTTATACCTAAAAATCTACTCTATATTAATCTAGTAATCATTAAAGATAAAAGAGCTTATAGTTTTTTTTTAAATTCACCATTTTTTATTATATAGGTATTTTGTTTGATTTATAATTCATATTTTCATATATTATAATAAAAATGATATTCAAACGTATAAACATTATAAAATAACATATTTCAATCGGTACACCTATTGTATAAAAAAAGGTCGGAAAACAAGTATAATAAATTAAGTAAATTAACTTTAGAAATAAATATTTTAAATTGTTTTGTGTACGTAGATTATATTGTAGATGACATCGGAAGTCAATCAACGTAATTTTTTTTTCTGCGAAAAATCTATACATTGTTTTATTATAATCAATGATAATATGTATGTCCGATGCTCCAGACATTCAGAAATATAATTATGTTTAGTAAGGTGATTGCTAGGTTCTATAATATTTTGTGCTGTCATACGTCAACCTTGCTATAAATTTTCGGAAATGGTCCACCGTACGACTTATACATGATTAAATCAGTATATTTTCCCCGAACTTTAATCTTATTGTGTTTTATCATAATATGTAGTAAGTACAGAACTTTAGCTATACGATTCCCTAAGGGAATTAGGTACTGTATTACATTATTATATTATAGTATATTTTATTTGTTTTTCTGATGCCAATAAATAACCATTATAATTTTTTAGTAAAATATCTATTAGGTATATTATATTTTATAAATTATAAATGTGGTAAGGTCACAGACAATAAAAGGTAGATCACCTATTACATTACACGGTAGGGAAACGTTGAATCCATGCCAAATATACTGTTACAGAATTTAAAATTATACCATTTTAAAATTAAATGTTGATATTTTGGTTATGCAGAGTTTCAAATATATTGGGGACATGACTAAATAAAGAATTTCAAGTATATTTAAAAATACAACGAAAAAAACCTACATGTTTTATATTATAATATATTAATATGTTCTAGTAAATAATTGTAGGCATAAAAATGTCAAATAAACAATTACAAATATTTGTTCGTACATTCAGAATTTATGTTAAACGCATATATGTTTTAATATATTGTAAAGATATTAAAGTGAATTATGTATAATATAGAATTTGCTAATAGTTATATTCAAATGTTATGAACAATTTATTAATACCGGCGGTATAGAAGAATGTACACCATTTTTGGAGGCACTATATTGATGTCAGTTTATTACATAAGATAATAATAAAACTCATTTGGTTTTTGATCAAATAGCAAGCCAACTACATGACTACCTAGAAGTACATTTTTTTATCGTTTGAATAATACACGTACCTTCGTGATTAAATTAGTCCGGGTATTGGGTAATAACAACATTATTGTAATTAATGCACAATTAATATAGATAGGTAGGTATTGTACGGGGAAAATGTACCTCCTCATCATGATGTGTTAGTCAATCATTAATATCTACATCTACGTCATATAACATATACATCTCTTGGTCTAATATTTACGAAAGCTTAATAACATATGCTGTCGGGTATTATCTGATTTTGCGTCTTATTTTTGTAATGGAAAACTGTAAAAATATTTAACAACAAGTCGAAAATGCATGGTAAACAGATGTTGTCGTCTATATATCGACACCATAATATAGTCGCGATTTCAATTTGGTTGGAGCACATTAGGTCATTGGACCACCGCACCGACTCACCCGACGGCAACAATCATATTATTATCAATACTTATCGTTCGCAACAAGATATTATTATGGAAGTGTGTACTTGGCAGAGATTCCGATTTATGTACCGTCGTACGCTTTATGGCCGCATATTATAGTCGAATAATAATATAGATGTAATAAACTGCAGTTTATACAGGGCGATTATTTTAACGATGATCGCCAGTTATTCCCAAATAGATATATTATTAAATCATTTCAGAATTTAATAATAATCTGAAACAGAATATTTTTATGAAAATTATGACGTACCCATACCAAGATCGATAGGAAATACTATGGGTCGTGTACCACATATTTTGTCACTTCGCTCATTTTAGATATTTAAAAAGATACTTAAGTGGATGATATTCATAAATTAAAAATTATTATTTTAAATAATGATATTATACTCGAAATGATCAAACGTATATATTCTGCTTCAAACTGTGAAATAAAAGACTTGGGTAAATATTTGAAAGGCGAAATCAGATATAGGTGTCACTAATAAGGGCGATCAATATCTAAGAGCATTGTATAAAATGTTCAACTTGCGTGAAACTCAAATTTTTCAAACAAAAGTTGGAATGAATTTAGGTAAAACCTTTTGAAATAATTGTGAATGTTCGCTGCAAAAAGTATTACTTTCTTTTTCGCGCTCATTATATGGTAGGTAGTAGGTATTATAGGTACCCAAAATGTTATAAATATACGTTAAGTGTAGGTACAATAGTTACCCACTGTTTACAAAAATGAGTTATTAATGAATAGCAGATTTGCATTAAAATTTGTACTTGTGTGTGTCACCATTGAAAACTACACATTTGTACCTATACAGCTGTTATTACAGTGAGTGGTTGTACGAGGATTATGATTTTTGATTAAAAAACAATAATGATCAAGTCTTAAAAGAAGATGAAAAATAAAATAAAACAGTAAATGAAAATGTTAACGAAAACGTTACCATCTATCGGTGTAGTCAGTTTATATTTTGTTTATGATTTTCAAAGCAAACAATGCCGGAAAATATGAAGTTTATTAGTCTATGACTGCTGTAGATAAATGAGATCTGGTTGAAAAAATATTTACTATTCGCCAAATTCGCTCATCTGAAATGTAAAAAGAGAGAATTACTTCTGTAGTACGCCTCATAAATAATTTGGAATATTTTCTTATCAAACTATTTTTTTAGAAAATTATTTAAGCTGACAATATTTTATATAGAAAAACATTTTTACCAACTCAAATATTTTTGAGGAAAAGTAAATGATTAAAATGCTACTTTATTACAAATGTTGAAATGTAATACTTTAATTATTATACAAATTAATAATAAATGGTGACTGAAAATATCTATTTAAAAACTACAGAAATTCGATATTTTTGAATTAAATATAAATATATAAATTACATATTTATGTATTATATATGATTATTTTATATATTATTCTAGTTGTTCTTATTCATTGTTAACTATTGATTAAGCTCATTTATGTTAAAATTGTTATTTTATTCATAATAATTGTCACTACTGTAAATGTACTTGAAATTGGACAATTTGTCTGTAAAATAAATAAATAAAAATATAAATGAGGTG
>NC_042495.1:35006442-35006573 GCF_005508785.2 Acyrthosiphon pisum | reverse complement strand
ATCCACTTACCCACCTTTTTTTTTAAATTGTTTTACTGCAGTTAGAGCAATACTAGATAATATATATAGGTATACTAATTAATAATCAATAATCATACATATAACATAATATAATATATAGATTAAAGATC
>NC_042495.1:34995184-35006342 GCF_005508785.2 Acyrthosiphon pisum | reverse complement strand
GTCACGTTCACATTGCTAAATTGTTGACCTAATTTGTTGACCACATGTGTACAATAATCATTCAAATTATTGTTCATAAATCAAAATAATGTATAGGTAGCTTATTGGTAGCTAT
This sequence comes from Acyrthosiphon pisum, assembly GCF_005508785.2. Taxonomy (NCBI): domain Eukaryota; kingdom Metazoa; phylum Arthropoda; class Insecta; order Hemiptera; family Aphididae; genus Acyrthosiphon; species Acyrthosiphon pisum. The sequence continues at coordinate 35,006,227 of NC_042495.1, read as the reverse complement.
CACTAAAACAAAGATTAAATATTCAATAATAAATTAGTGAATAACTACAGTTTTTATGAACAATGATAAAAGTAATAGATTAAAATAATAGATGTACAACATAACACAATGTTACAAATTGTAAATTAATAGACATAGGCAATAGGCAACAGGTATTAACATATGTACTACTGATACTGATTATTGATAATTGATTTATTGTATTGTTATTTGTTACATACTATACTAATATATTATTAGGTATGTATTAATAGCAATAATAGCATTATACATATTGTTATTATTGAATAGATTTTAGTGATTTAACTATAAATCGCTTCACAGTACCTACAAAGTACAGGCTCTTCTAAACAAATTACTCCAACTTGATCCAAACGTTTCTTGAAACTTTGAAAGACTTGGTTAATATAGGGCATATTTTTTGGGGAGACCATATTTTTTACTGCACTGTGATTTTGTTTGTATCAAAAAAATTAGTATCATTGTGTGCGTTTTTAAATCTAGATTTTTATCATACAAATGGCAAGAAGTTGAAAAAAATGTCCTTTTTTACCTTGGAAACATGAAACATTGCCACCGACTTGATCGATTATTAATATATTATTTTTTGTTATTAATTAACCCGTGGAAATTGGGTGAAGTTTATTTTTAAGTTGTTTTTTTTTTAGTGTGGGGGAGGACACGGTTTGTTTGAACACGTGTCTGTGTGGCAAGGATTTATCACTAAAACCCGAGTGTCACTCATCCACTAGGGCCGGTGCTGGTCATCTTACTTCTTTATCTATGGTGCTGGTACTCAGAACACGTTTTGTGACAAAGACAACCACCACGCCAAACTAAGCCACATATTATTATATTAGTTTTTACTGTCAAAGCAAAAATTATTTATACCTATAATAGTTTCTTACATCTATAATCTATATATTTTAAGTAATCTATTAATATGCCATTGAAAATAAATAAAGTAAAATATAGTTACCTACCTATATATTATATTAAAATAAAGCTTTATGTTTAAATATGTATATTAATATACCTCTAGGTTATAGATTTGTTAAGTTAGGTTAAGTTATAGCTGTTGTGTATAGCTTTTAAAACATAATGTGCTCAAGAATATTAAAAGATGTTTTAAATGTATTACATCTAACACTTGCACCTTCTATTAAAAATAAAAATAAATAAATAAATATAATTATCAACTCAAAACAATGTATCCAATTATTTAATAATTTAGAATATACATAAGTATAATATTATTTAAATTTACATACTATAACAATATATTGCTAATTATTATAAAACAATTGATAGTAATATGTTAAATACTTAGTTAGAATACAGTTACCTCCACTAATATATTTTTGTTAATAATTATCTACCGCTAAATCAACCGTATTACTCTATTATTTGTTTGTAGGTTTTGCTGAAGCAATGTATAAAATATGGTACTGTTTACTAAAATATAAATTATAATACAATTGTTGATTAAGTAGGTACCTATTGTAATGATTCAAACAAATTTTTATTATATTTAGTTAAATGTGAATTTAATGATAATATTTTGTAATTTCTATGTATACGGTAACTTACAAATTACAATTTACACAAATTCTTCAAGTTTAAAATTCCAATTTAATTACGTACATATATAAATATTAATATTTAACTAGATTATCAAAAAGTATTTTACTCAAATTCTGGACGGACCCAGGAAGCGTTTTTAATCTTATAAAATACTTTGTAGATGTAAAAGTAGCCAGTAGATACTCTATAATTTGGTGTAGGTAATAATATATTTTGTTACGAAATACCCGCGAAAACCATTTAATTTGAAACGCTGGGAAATGTAATAACTAATAACTAATAAGTAATAACTTAACGTTATCACTCAGCTTTATTTTATCAGTTTTATCTTTATACTTTCTGAAATACTTTACTAAAAAATATATTTTATGTAATAATATTATTATGATCTAGGTTTGAACCATATATTTAAACATATTTTTGAAAAAACATTAGTTACTAAAATATTAATTACATAGTATTAGCTTATAAATATAAACTATACCTCAAGTTAATTGTAAACAATTATATATAGTTAAACAAATTTAATTTACCTTCTACTCACGAATACCTACATTGTTATTATATGGATATTTTAAAAGACTTAATTTTTATATTGTGCACACAATCTATGGATTATTAGTTAAATCATTAGATTTATATTGATATACTTTTTAATGAATCATGTTCATTCTACTACTTCTATACATATTGTTTAAGAAAGAAGATTTCACCGTCGATTCAGTATAATATAGTAAGGTCACACAATAGTAATGAAACATATTATTATACAATATAAAACAATAAACACGACGTATTAAGTAATCACTTCTAATCAATATTAGGTACAAACAACTCTATAAGTTGGCTGCCAACATTCTTTTTTTCTTAGTATTAAATCATATTTTTTTTTTTTTATAAAAGTTACTATGAATCATAAATCATTTTTAAAGATTAAATTCATCTTATTTTTTTTTAATGGAGAAGTGAAAAAAAAACGAAAATCATTTTAAAATTTATTTTTTTTATGTGACATATATTATTGTAACCTATGTAAAAATGTAAATGTTTAATATTTTAGTAAAAATAAGTATATTTCTCCCAAGAGCTGTCTTTGTGTATCATACATTTAATATTTTATAATTTATAAATTCTAACTATGTGAACTACAGCAAATAAAATGTTATAAGCAACATTAAATGAAAACATGAATAAATTGTACATTAAATAGTTACAAATCTTTAACAATCATTAATTATCTAAGAAGAAAATAATTATTCTTTTAAGTTATACTTGTATTAAACTTGAATAAAAATAAACAAGGGAAATCAACATAGTTTTAACAACATAATTTGAAAATGTTCGTGATTTTGACGAATATTGTCGAAATTTGAACTTAAAAGGCTAATGAAAAAAATTATATAAATATGACCATGACGTATTATATTGATGTTTTTTTAATTGAAGCGATTTTTGTTATTAATTATTATTTATAATTTTTGTTTATCTGGTTATCGGTTTCCAATTTCAAGTAGGTACCATGATTATTTTTGCTATTAATTTTATTTTTGTTATATAAGTTTCATTTCACCCACGCAGCCACGCATACTAATAACACGCCCACTTTTTTAATTGCTAAAAATACATCTTATGCGGATGAACCATATACAATTTTAAGCTAGGAATTTTCTTTAAACTTTCCACTTCACAAAGTATTAACTATACTATTAATTAAATGTTGTTAGCACGGACTAAGATATACCGGACTCGGGACTGGTATAATAGTGGTATCAACATGGGTCAGTGGCGTGCCGAAAAGTCATTTTTTGAGGCAATTGCCTCAAGGGAAATTTGGGTGGGTGGGTAGGTGTGTTAGTATAGATGTGCAACTTATACCTAAAAAAACTTAATAATATTTATTATTTTGAACGATAAAGAAAATAGTGAAAAAACTGTTGGTGGTGGGGAGGGAGATCAAATTGTATAGTTTGCCTCAGGTCTGCTCGTCAGTTCGGCACGCCACTGACATGGGTAGTAGAGGAACGGTCCTCAAATGTTTCGACACCAACACTCCCCAATCCTAATAGGCAGTCGTAAAGTACAACCATTATTGTTTTGTGGTACAACCATAAAACAATAGGGATAAAAGCACTCATAGTAACTAATAACGTAACTGATATAATAATATAATATAGGTTATAATTATTAGGTATTTACATAGAACAATTATTATCATTGTGTTTTATGTAACATATGTCTATGTTACGGTGAATGATGTAAACGTGGTAAATGTCGTCATTCCCCGGTAAATGACGTAATTTACCTAAAAATTGATAAATGTTGTAAATGTAGACATTCCCCGGTTATTGATGTTAATCCCCAGTTTAATTGGAGAATTATGTTCAATACATTATACATTTATGGGAAGAATTGAATCGAATTTTAAAAAATACCTAGTGTTGACTTTCAATAAATAGTTTTGACTTAAAAAATGTTGACTTGAAAAAAATGTCGGTTAAAAAATTGTATAGTTTGAACTTGTGTGAAACTTTTTTACGCACTCTGCTCTGATAATTTTTTCTTGTTTAAATTGATCAATACTACCCGGGTCCCGGAGGCCGGAGCCGATACGGTATCATCACGTTTGTGTTGATGCGAACGATCAGTACCTACCTAATAAGTGTATAGGTTTTACGTACGCGACAAAGCTTCGTTAGTTAAAAATATCACTACGGAAGTAGATAAACAAGCGAAAATCTGACTAGCCATAACGCCGATAAGCCAAGTAATAATATGAAATGGTCTATATTAGTTTATTAGTTTAGTATTTACGCGTATATTCTACGCGAGTACTTGTATATGCGACGAGTGAGAGTTAGCGTTGTAGTTTTATTTAAAAGTAATATTAAAGTATGGAGAATAAATTTAATGCAGCAATCGAAAAAATTATCAACAGTAAAAAGAAAAATGTATTATTAACACAAAAAAAACGGTACCTAACAAATAACAGACTTATGCATAAATATGATGTTGTGACAATTGGTGGAAAAGTAAAATTAATTAAACCTATAGTTGAAAATGACTGAAATTTTATATTATGTCACAATAAACGAGTTGTTTGAAGTAATTCATTCGGCACATTTAGCAGTAGCCAGTAGCCATAGTAGGGCATGGTGGTAGAAATAGGATGATGGCTGTGTTAAAAACAAAATATTGTAATGTGACAACGGAGGCATCAATATCATTATTAAACAGTATCTATATTAAACCAATCAGTGTATTATTTGAGATTTATCATCATTTACCACAAGTTTTGGTAAATGACGTCAATGACCGGTGAAAGATGTACATTTGAGTTTAAAATATGTGTTTTTACAACATTTATCCACATAATTGAATCATTTTGGCTAATGACGTCATTGACCGGGGAATGACGTTTACCAATTTTCGTCTTTCACCGTAACATATATATGGCGTTTTTACCCCTAGGCCCTAGCTGTACCTTACGGCGGTTTTCAAAACATTTGAGGGCCATTGATAAGGATACGTTGTCTACACGTTATTATGTTTTTAATTGATTATATGTGTACATTTATTTTGTGTTTTTGTAGACAATATTATTGAATATTGAATTATTAAATGTTGAATTATGAATTTTTTTAAGCTCCAAAAGTATAATTATTTGTTATTTGAGTATAACGCCAAGTATAACATAATATAATTATACAAAAACCCACATGACACATTATAAACTGTATGCCAATGCCCAATGGCCCAATAGTATTGTTATAAGTTATGTCTTATAATAAACATGCATCGAGCGGTTTCTATATTATACGCATTTCTACTAATCCAAGTTTATCAGCTATTGTAGTAAAAATTAATTATGTGTTTTATGCAGTATATACATACAATATATAATATGGCCCCCGTATATTCCAATAATGTAGATTCTATTAATATAGCATATACAATAAATAGTGGATCATTGGTTTCAAATTACATAACGTAAGTATATAAGTTTTTAAAATATGATATGTGAAATATTGCTATTATAATAGTCAATATAAAATTAATACAACAGAAATATTATAATGATATTTGTATAGGTATGTAGGTAATTAATGCAATTGCCAATTATCAATAAAGATTCTGTTTTATTTAAACTAAAGGGTATGTAGGTAGTACTAGGTAGGTACATTCAAGATTCAAGATCGTAAATTTTATCTAACATTGTAAAAATACCTGGTGTGTATTGACACAATTAATTTTTTAAATTAATAAATAAATAAAAAAAGATTCATCATTTGTTTAGACTGCAATGCCAACGCCAAATTGATATAATATTATAATTAATGGCAATAGCCAATATTATATAAACTTTATTTATGAATTAAAACTCTCGTAAACTCAATAGTAAATTTGTGTGAAATAAGTTAATATGAATCAATGCAGATAATTTTCAACTCAAATTGTTTGTAAAGTGTCTCTGCTGACTGCTGGAGGGTTTCATATTATTATCTACATACTATACAGCAGTAGTTCTTATACTTGAATTTTAAGTACGTGAACGTGGACCCTATAGTCCCCAGATGAAAGAATTGTTCAAACCATGAACTCCCTTCCCATTTTTCATTCAATAATCAATATTTTTTTCGTAACATTATTTACAATAAATCTTATATTCATATAAGGATAAGATTAAGTCAGTGCCAGATTTAGCGGGGGTGCAATGGACTAGGGCTTCAAGGCTGTGGTATGCTATGTCCTAGATTTTAAATAATATTAAATATTGGTCAAGTAAAACAGTATTTTTAGCAATCCCTCCTACCCGTTTATTCTAGACTGTTATGGACTCAGTTTTATTCCATACGTGTGCCTGGATTCAAAGGAAGATATGAGCAATGAGGTAGCTAATTGAAAAGTTATGTTTTAACCTTGGTACTTGGTATCTGGTGACGATATTATGTCTATATGGCATATATATTATATTATTATATAATATTTAATTATTTAAAATCATAAAAGGGTGTGCCTATATTCAACTAAAATTCCGCGTCAGATTGTGTGAAATTGAACGTAAGTCGAGATTTTAATTATCAGTATTCAACCATAAATAAACAACAGACTTCAAAGTTTAAACTTTAAATAGATTTAAACTTCTGAATATTATGGCATATGGATAACATGGACTGTCAAAAACGAAATCATTAATTAAAGATATTTTGTGACTACATACTTGTTAAAAATACACATACACTCTAAAAGTATTTGAAATAGTATTTTCAAATACTAAAAACAATTTTTTTTCATTTTTTGGTCAATCAAATTATTGGCTTCTTTTTTCTTAGAACTAGATTAAAGTAAATAAAAAAAATTAAAAATTACAATCTATAAAAACTTTAATTTAAATTTCATGATCGCGCATTTATTATTATTTTATCTAATGCATGTGAAATTATTATGCTACATATTTTTATAATAATTTTTAGGTTGAAAGCTATATAAAAAAACGTAAACGTACACAAACGTAGCACGCAACCAACAGTTTTAATTTTCAATTTTCAAATTAATTTTATAACAGGTAGGATTGTGGGAATTAAATAGTTTTTACATTTGATTCGTTTCTATGATGATAATTAAAGAGTTTAAATTGGCACACTCATGTGCACGTCTACAATACGGTCTATAATACTCTATATGACTATATGTCTATAGACTCTATACTATAGATCTAAATATCTTAAAGAAAAATATACAGTTATAGAATTAGAAGTAAGCTTAAGTCAAATATTATATTTGTTTTCTTTTTAATTTAAATTAATTATTTTTATTATTAAAGGATGTTATTTCAATAAGAATCAATTTAATACAATTGCAATTCAATTCATGATTAAACTATACACATTTCCTTGATTTAATATATATTTTTTAAACAATGTACCTACATATAAATTTAATTTTAAGGAAATTAAAAGTGATTTCAGATTTATACATATACCTAAAGTTTTAAATTGAAAAAAAACAAGGATATTGTACAGTATGGCATTCAACTTACATACATATACTTATAAGTACTTATTTCGAAGTATTTCTTATGTTTAGATTATTTATGATTACTATTGACATATGTATTCCTATATAATAATATATATAATTGACAATTGACATAGATACACATTAATTATTACTCAATGTGCATAGGCGTGTCTTCTTTTGAACAATAAAATATTAACTGCTTTAATGTTACAGTAATGTTACAGCAGGGTTGTTATGTTTAAAAAATGAATTTATAACATTTGTTTTAAACTTTTTTTTCATTGTTTAAAATGAATAAAACATATGTTTAAAACAGTGTAAAATCCAAGTGAATATTGTGTTTTTTTTTAGTTTATTATTAATAGTAAATAATAATAAATATCCTTTAGATAATATTTTATATTAGTATTATTACCATCTTTCATTTTAATCTTTTTTTAAATTCTATTGAATAAATTACTAAATTTAAAATGTTTTTACTTAATAGTTAATAATATATACATAATATAATGTCCGCATAAAACATCCATTCAGAAAATATTTAAAATACCTACATTAAAATACTTTTAAGATTTAAAATAAGTAATTACTAATTAATTAACAGTGAAACGTATACTAGTAAGTAGTAGGTACTAAGTCCACGGCATATATTAGCATATAAGTAAATTACATATTAAATTTAAATTAAGGTTTTTTAAATATAATGTTATTAATACATAGGTTTTTAATGTTAAAAAATAAAATAATAAAAAAATAATTTTTTTTTGATTTTTTCGAAAAAGACTAATACACTAACTCTACATAGTGTTACAGTAAAATTTCTTAAAATATAAAAATCGGTTAAGTCGCTCTGCTATATAGGTTTTGAGTGCACCTAGTCATTGAGTAATATATAGGACACTAGTCATGAGATGGATCATGGATGTGTTAAATTTGAATTCAATTATCAATCATTGAATACGAAAAACAATTCTAAGGAGGAGACTGATGTGTGTTAGCTTCAGTGTTGTTAAGGAACGATTCCTGGAATTGATTCCTTTTTAGAGGAACGAATTAAGGAATAAATTTCATTATTTTTTAAAGGAATAGGAACGTGAATCAATTCCTTATTTTTAGGAATAGGAACGTAAATATAATAATTCTTTTGTTTCTCTTGGAAAAGTGTAAAAAAACATTTAACTCATGAACCATGAGGAACGAGGAAAAGAATGAGTTCTTTTTTCATAGGAACTAGGAATAGACGAGTTATTTTTGACATTAAATGAACGAGGAACTGAACGAATTCCATTTATACTAAAGGAACAAGGAATTGAACGGACTACTATATAAAAGGAATTTTAACAACACTGGTTAGCTTAAATTTCTAAGAATATTTTATTAGTTAAATACATGAGTAATTTTTTTTTATCTATAATAGGTACTGTTTGTACTCGTTAGGCCGAATGAAAGGTTGTTAAAAGACATCACATATTTTATATTATAATAATAATATTATGACGTGATACTTATGTATACAGCCTATCACTAATAAATTATAATAATATATTATTGTTATTAGCTTAAACGTCAATACCGACGTATGAAGTATAGTATAAGTACATAAAATATTTATATTTAATTTTTTTTTTTTTGTCATATTTGTTTTATTTGTACAATCTGTATAAAAAATAATTACAATAAGCACAATGTAGGTATAATACAATTATAGGTCATTGGTTATGGTTGGCTTGATGAAGAAGCTATTCACTAATAGCACTTCATGACGGGATAGTGATATTTAAATATTAAATATTAAATTTTTATATTAAATATTTTATATTAATGAGATGCCGTTTTAAATTTTCAATCCTTAGCTATTAAAATTTAAAGTTTTTAATTTTTCAACTACAATATATATTTGAACATTTAGATATTTTGATAAATTTGATAAATTTTGTCAAAATTTGAACTTTAAAATATACTTAAAAAAAAATCGTGCAAATAGATCTTTAATATTTATCGACTGCTATTATAAAAACTTACAACGAACCTTGCATTAAAATTTCAAGCTTTTTGATCCAATGAATACAATTCATGATACAACGAGGTATTAAGTATAGCATGAAGTAAGTCCGTTAAACAGTCAACGGCATTTATTATGAATGGCTTAATCGGTTAATGGTGTAAATATCTTAAAACAAATCAAATATTTTTAAAATTTCATTATGTATAGAAAGTAATTTTTAACGTAATAGAAAAATTTTATAATTCCATGGAAATAACTTACTAAAATCGTTATTTTTCGTTTAAATATGCCTATAGGTACTGCGATTTCGTCAAAATGGCAACTTCAAATGCCTATAAAAAATAATGACGGTGTACCTATATAATATATTTTGTCTTGCCTCTAAAGTTAGGTACTCAACTTTTCGATATCCGTTGAAGCGTAAGGAAATAATCTTTTCCATCTAGTGGACAGTATAATACATTTTATTTTTTTTAAACGGGTAAAAAAATAGCTACTGGCCAGATCTAACTACAAGCTACAACGTGTGTCTTAAAAGCCAAAAGTCTCGCATCACCCTTAGGCCTTAGTATCCCCATGGAAAATCAATATTTAAATGCATTTTTTTTATAATTATAAGTATAGAAAACCTAATATAATGGCATAAGATTTAACTTTTTTTATGCAGTTAAATTTTTATATTTTTAAGATTAGATAAATTTTCTTGATCGTATTATTTAAAGCAGTTGTGAAAAACTAAAATTGAGTAAAAATCGACCAAGTTAAAGCAAATTAAATTGTCGACTTCTTAAGAATAATATAGTTAGGTACATTATTGTTAACTAACACAATTCACATGATTTAATCGACCGAATTTTGCAAAAATTTATTAATTAAAACATTATAACTAGAATATAACGCAATTTACCTGTTTTCAAAAGTCCAAACATTAATCTGTATTGATATACCTATAACATTGTAGGATAGTTTTTGATAATCTGAGTACGGGATAACTACAGGATAAGGATAATTACGGGATACGCTACTACTTATACGATAACTCAATATTAGATTTAAATAGAAAAAAGGTGGGTAAGTGGATGTCGCTCTGCTATACAGTAGGTTAGAAGTGGTCACTGTATATGGACAGTATTAAATTTGAATTCAATGATATAATATCACTGTATAAGAAAAACGATTCTGAGCGGAGACGGTTTGTCAGTCTAGGTATTAGACATACCTATTATAGGTATACTTATCTAAAGTATTAAAAAAAAATTGACCTATAATAGGTACCTATAATAAATTCCAAATTAATCATATCATAATATCTATTAGGTACTTATAACGCGTTATACATCAACAAAAAACCGTGGTACTATCATAGATATATAATAGTATACTTTAGAAGTTTCAAGTATACCCAAGAATAATATTATACAATCACAACAAAATAA
>NC_042495.1:34991476-34995134 GCF_005508785.2 Acyrthosiphon pisum | reverse complement strand
TGTACTAAAATTTATTATTAAAGAATTAAATATCTTAGATTTTGATAAGATTCTCACTAAATGTATTTTACTATTAAGTTTTAAGCATCAAATGTATTTACCAACTTATTAATAATAATATTTATTGGCCAAAAATTGAATATTAATTACATAGTTAAATGGACCATCTCACCACTGAGGATAACCTCTTATTGTTGATGATGGAGTACTATTTAAAGATGAGTTTGAATTTATAAATTTTCAAAATTTTTTGTATAAACTGCATCATATTTGACTATAATTCAAAACTATAAACTTGTAAGCATATATAAATACAATTGTAATTAAAGTTGCCTAAATCATAAAATTTCGCTTAGTAGAAAAATGGTAATAAATATTAATCAATTCACTAATTTATTTTAAACATATTTTACAATTTTCTATAATGAAGAAGATTAATTTAGTATGAATTTTTACGAAATACAATGTATATATAATTAATATTATTTAAGTATTAATCAAGTATTTATAGACATTTTTTATTACTTTGTAACTATATTATGAACTCAAGCATTAGCTTAAAGCAGAGGTCGGCCACTGGCGGACTGCATAAAGTAAAATACTGGACCCCGTCAACATAATATTGTACTTGATTATGTTATTTACTGTAAAAGTATATGCTATGTATTATTATTATTATATTATTTTACTATAATTATTAATAGAAAATATATATTTCATTTCGTTTATCAAACTCAGATTATAGTTGTATCATAATTAATTGCAAATATTTTTTTAATCTGTTCCATTACATTTCATTAATCTGTTTCATTACAATAACCGAATCGCAAAAATACCAATTATACCGACAGCGTTAAATTATTATTATTATTATTTACCTAATAGATATTGTAATTTTTTAATATATATTAATTGGAATACCAACTGGATAATTATTTTTAATTTAATACTGCTATTTTTTAAATATGAAGATTTGACAAAGATTAACACTGGACCTCATTGCTTTATTATTTTAATCTTTAGGACTCCAATAGAAATTACTTGCCTACCTCTGGCTTAAAGAATGTGTGCAAACAATTATAATTATAATAACTGTTTGCTTGTAAATATATATTCAACTATTAAACCATGTTTGTAAAATTAATTTACATGTTAAAATATATTATTCTACATAATTATATCTAATAATCATATATATATATCTAAATCTTTAAATGTATTGCTGTGTATGGATAACAAACCTGGGTAGCTATAACAAACCTGTACCGAACTTGTTTTTAATTGAGTTAAGTTTGTAATTTTTTTTATATTAACTTTAAATTGATAATTTGCTCCACTTAAACACAGTATTTTTGCGCCCTGGTTAACCATATTTTTAAGCCCCAACCCCACCAAAAAATAGATCCACTTTTTTGATTTTTCTTAATACACTTTAATTGTCAATCCGTCATTTTTAATTACTATTATTAAAATGTAGGTAAGTATAAGGTATAACAAAATATAGTATATTTTTATACACAGCAAAAAAAATCTACAAAAAAGAATACAATAGGTATAATGATTATAATTTTTTTTCAAAATATTACCCCATCAAATTATGGTACAAATCATAGTACAAGTTCTTTCCAAATAAATATTTATTGTTACAATATTACACTGGACTACAGAGCCACAGCGATGACCGGCTGCCCCCCTAAATATTTGGCCGTAAATGTACCCATTGCCCCCCTCATAAATATGGGCTAGTACATAGCATTCCATGTGACATCTCCACCACACAACTTAATTTTTTCCATGATACACACTAACAGTAAACATTTTTCATAGTTATGTATTTGCTAGAACTTAATTTAAAAATGAGTTTATTGTGTATACCCTATAAAAATAGGAATAATTTCAATGTTTGCAAAAACTTGGTATGTGATATAGTACTTAACATTTAATCTGTAGTATTATTATGGTGTAGTATATCAACTAAAATTGATTTAGTTTTGCAATTATGTACCTACCAATATGTGCACTTATAACTTTTTACCCACTTAGATCTAACGTTAGATGATGGTAACCATAGGCTCAATTTCGGGAGATTAGGGAGGTCTCTTTTTCCTTTAAAAAATAAAACAGAATTTTTAAAAATTGGCAATAAAGTGGTTTTTAGAATTATACAATAATATTTGAACCGCCCCATAATTATACGATAATTTTTGAATATAAAAATAAATATTTTCACGAAATATATAAATTAATTATAATAATTTGTAGGGAATTTTGTTTTCTATGTTGGTACAAATGTTCGGGAATTCGCTGGTTTTTTTTTTTTTTTTTTTTTTTTTTTTTTTTCTCCATGAAATTTCGGGAAAAGTGCCTGATGCCCAAAAAAAAATTGACCTATAATAGGTACCTATAATGAATTCCAAATTAATCATATCATAATATCTATTAGGTACTATTATAACGCGTTATGCATCAACAAAAAATCGTGGTACTATCATAGATATATAATAGTATACTTTAGAAGTTTCAAGTACCCACGAATAATATTATACAATCACAACAAAATAACTAAATTGGTTATCCTAGGTTTTTAATATGTAATTTCGTCCAAATTTGTACTTAAAATGACTATAAAAATAAACTGTGTAAATATATTTTTTAGATTTTTGGGTAACAGAATTAATTACTTACGTGAAATCTTGTTTTAAATTTTTAATTCTTAGATACAAATATTGAACTTTTATAAATTTTTAACTATAAAATATTTTTTCAAATTAAAATTTGATAAATTTTGTCAAAATTTGATCTTTAAATGCTATAAAAAAAAATTGTGCCTATGTTTTTTTAATATTTTTCAATTAATATTGTAACAATATATCAGGAGCTTTGTATTACATTTTTACACTTTTTGGCCCAACAGATAAAACTTTATTGATATTTATAGAAAAAAAAACTAAAAAAATTGAAAACTGAAAATGTCCGTAAACAGCTCAAAAAGAGTCAAAATATTTTCAAAATTGTATGGTCTATAGGAAATGCTAATATAAACATTCAGTAAAATTTTCATGTATCTACGGTCATTTTTTTTAAAGTTAGACCAAAAACCAAATTCAATTTTGTAGAAAATCGATTTTGCGTAAAAATTCCTATTTTTCTTTAATTTTTCTTTTGTTTTTCCCGGCGCTTTTGAAAACTACTGGGAAATTTAAATTTTGACCTCCCCAACGCACCAACGATATTCACTTTCTGATCGAACAAGATACTGAAGTAATTAAATGTGTTTTTTTATGATAGTATTAATATAGATGAAAATGACTACTTAGGACTGACACACCAACCGAGCATAGATGAATCTACATTGCCAAAATTGACTGTAGAGTTTGTAAAATCTAATGAACCTATGTTATCAGGACGTCGAGTAGTAGATATACAACATTTTATAAAACAAGTAATGGAGTTAGGGAAACACAGTACTAAGTGCACTATGGGAAGATATGCATTGATCAAAGAAGTACAAAATGGAGTAGCATTCAAGCTGTATTTCAAATGTCATGTTTGTAACCGTCAGGAAGTTGTTACATCAAATAAAGAACAGTCCATGGATAACGTAAATAACGCGTTCGTTTGGGGAGTGTTGTCAATTGGTATTGGACATCGTCAAGCC
>NC_042495.1:34987728-34991376 GCF_005508785.2 Acyrthosiphon pisum | reverse complement strand
GAAGATTTATTTTCTATTATGGATTGTCCATCACCATCTTTTAACAAATTTAAACGACATGAAACTATTATAGGAAAGGTAAATAAACTATACAAAATATGAAAAGGTAATAATCATTTATAATGCTATTATAAATTATAGGTATGGGAACAACAAATTTCAGAAATGTTGAAAAAAAATGGTGAACTGGAAAAAAACATTGCTATACAAAAAGGAAATTTTCATAAAGGAATCCCTTTTATTTCAGTAGTAGGTGACGGTGGATGGGCTAAACGAAGTTACGGACATTGTTTCAATTCTCAATCTGGCGTGGTAACTATACAATATTATATTGTGACCTAATCTATGACTGAGTTCCACTCGATACCTACTGTTCAGCAGACGAACAAGCATCCCGGATTACTATACATAATATCATTTTAAACTTTATTATTTTAATATAATTAAAAAACTTGAAATCTTTTTTTTATTCAAATATCCAATTTATATCTAAATGTTGTCTTTAATAGTTTAATACATTTTCATAAAAATAATTTTATTTTTAGTGAGTAATTATTGGCGCGAAACCAAAAAGCCTCTCTACGTAGGGGTAAGAAATAAATATTGTAGCACATGTTCTTCTGCAACCAAAAATGATAAAAAAAAATAGAACATTTGTGTTTCCGAAATTATGATGGATCTTCAACTGGTATGGAACAAGATATTATTGTAGAAGGCTTCCGACAAAGCCTAGAACAACATGGTTTAATGTACAAATATTATATTGGCGATGGTGATTCGAGTGTGTATGCCAGGATAGTTGAAAAGGTATCGTATGGTCGAGATGTTATTAAATTGGAATGTGCTAATCACATTACCCGTAATCTCCATGATGGTTTACGAAAATTGGCTTCAAATAAACATTTCCCAATTCATGTGCGTAAAATTTTAACTTATGGTTCTCCGTCTCCTCTAGAAAGACTTGTAAAAGGGGTACGGACTGCAATTAAGGAGTGTGAAAAAACGCATAATGTTCACATATTGCGAGAAGATTTAAAAAATGCACCCTTTCATGTTCTTGGTTCACATAAAAATTGTCGTCCTGCGTATTGTACACGGTCAAACACGGAGGAAAATAATAATGTTCCGCTAATGGAAAGTGGAAAAATAATGTCTGAAATAATAGCAATTGTTGATTAAGTGACACGAAAAGCTGACCGTCTAGTTTTTAACACCACAACTAATATAGCTGAAAACTTTATGAGTTTAGTAGCAAAATTTAATGGCGGTAAAAGAGTTAATTTTACCAAAACAGGATCATACCAAAGAAGAGTGTTAGGAGCAACACAAGTTCACTCAAGAGGCCAGTCTTGGCACTTAAGTCCCTGGAAAAAATTAGCAGGAAAAAGTCCCGGAAAATTGTTCAAAAAAAATGTATCGAGGCGTATTGCAATGTCAACTTTAAAGTCAAAACATAAAAAACAAAACACTTTTAGGTGTAGAATAAGTCGTGATAAAATTTCAGTGAATCATGATTTTGATTATGGTCCAGATGCTGCTGGGCTGGATATGACTGAAGAGGACTTTAAAATGAACTTCAGTAAAAAGTTGGAAGAATTAAGAATAGATGCATCTACAACTGAAGCAATTGCAAATTTAGAAAAAAACACCATTGGTCAACATGATAACGTACACTGGCACGAAGCCAGAAAAAATCGACTCACAGCTTCCAATTTTGGTTCAGTGATTAGTAGAAAATCAACTACGCCATGTCACAATTTAGTTAAGCCATTATTATTTACAAAAAATATTATTTCAAAACATCTTGAATTTGGACGTCAAAACGAAAAATTTGCATTCCGAGAATTTGAAAATCAATACCATAAAACTGTGAGACCGTGTGGGTTATTTATTGATGGTGAAAATCCTTTTTTGGGTGCAAGTCCCGATGGTTTAGTTGATGATGACAAAATAATTGAGGTCAAGTGTACGCCGTCTATAGGCCAAACCTAACCTTTAAAAGAGGCAGCTTTAAATAAAAAGATACAATTTTGTTTAGAGCTTACAGAATTAGGTCAACTTCAATTGAAAAAAAACCATAAATACTATTGGCAAATTCAAGGCCAATTAAATATAGCAAAAAGATCAACATGTATTTTTCTTCTATATAGTATGGGAAATAACCTATATGTTCAATACATCAACAGGGACGAATATCTTTGGACAAATAAGATGCTGCCAAAATTAATTTCTTTTTACATGGACTGCATGCTGCCGGAAATTGTAGATCCTCGAGTTCCGAGAGGTTTAAAAATACGAGATCCGGCCAAATCACAGAAGCACGATTTTTAATAAAAAAAAAAAAATAGTGGTAGTGGAATAATGCTGTAAAAAATTACAAATATCGTTTTTCATATATTTAAATACATTCAAACATGAGTTAATAATTATTTATAAATTGTACTTTTAATATACCTACTACATACTAGCCACATTAGTACTTATCAGTGGTGTTTGTACACCAGTTTACTAATTTAGTGTATACCACATGGCCCATACTAAAATTAAGACAAAGTGAAATAAAATATTAATATATTTATTATTTATCTTCAGTCAGGTTTGGTGTTAAGGGGACGACAATCATTTGTTTACTAATAATCAATCATCATGTTTTATGTATATATATAGCGAACAAATTACGAAAACCTCACTGGTAGGTAGGTACCTAAAATAATATTATATAAGACATAAGTTATAACTATTTATTTTTAAAGTTAAAATAAAGTTATTAAATTATAGAATCTAGTAAGTACAACAAACAATAAAGTTTTGATACAGGAGATGGTACCAACCATGATTATATCAACAATATCCGCGTACCTATATTACCATTGATAGATTGATATACCTAATGATTGATGTATACAATATTACAATATGTTGCGCGTAATACGCAGTTTTTACTCGGCAGACACCCGACGGCATCTACATCGCTGCGACTACGAGTGCATAAGCTGCATATGCATGCCGGTCGCCGCCCGTCGGTTCCCACCACTCGGTTGTCATACCGCGCGCATTTGCGTGCGTACGTCAGGCATTAGAGAAGGAGCCAACAAAATTGAAAACACCAAATCTCAGTTCCTTCCTAAATCACTTAATAATTAAAATATTTTTTATCTGAAAAATGATACTGATTCAAATTAGTAATATCTGTATACTGTCGTTCAATTTTTTTTCGTATTTTGAATGATAAAAAAAATATTCAAAAAATCCAATTTTTGACATTTAGGTAAATCTGAACCCTAATAACTTAAAAAAATATATATATTTCAAAAATTGGCCAACGACAGTATACCAAAAAACATGTCTAGATTATATATTTAAAGTTACAAGCTCCTAACTACAAAACCTAAACCAGTGGAAAGGAACTCAAAATGTGAAATTGCAATATTTAAACGCTATTTACTCAGAAAAAATTAACCAAATTTTTTTTTTAATATTTTTAGTTTTCATCTTAAACATAGTTTAAGCCATAGGTATGGAAATTTCATCGATTTAAGCAAAAAAAAATTACCGACAATTCCCCCTTAAGATAGTCCTATCAATTATCTTAAATATTATTGTTCTGTGATATTGTGAATGATGTAATATTCTCGTTGTAAGAGCTGC
>NC_042495.1:34982299-34986624 GCF_005508785.2 Acyrthosiphon pisum | reverse complement strand
TCTATAGGTTGCGTACATATACATATATTCGCATATCTACTTGTGGCATTGGAAATCCCCATATCCTGTCAATAGATACGTGATTTATGTGTTTAGAAAATATGACTCGCGAATAAACCACTCGGTTATTTTAACTATAACCCTTTAACCTTTTGTTGTGTTTGCGTATTTGCAATTTGACTATTGCCAAATTGTTTAAGGAGGTCGTTTACCTAATCGCTTATGCCGAATTTAACTATTCATATATAATGATATTTATGTGTTGTGAGTAAACGGTTACTATCCGTTACAATGATATGAATGTTGTATGATAATAGTAGAAAATGAAATAGAATAATACTATAATAGGTATTATAATTTTACAGCACTATTTAAGAATTTAATTAATCACCTATCTAAAATCGTGTTTTACAGTTACACTATTTGAAAATCTTATAACTTTTTTTTTATTGTACAAAAACTAATATCAAATTAATGTAGTGATATTATTTGATTAACAATCAAATCGGAATCCCAAGAGTCCAAGACCATTAATTAATAAGGATTTGAAAGAAAAAATGTATGAAGAGCCAACTACATAAAATTCTTGGTTTATTTATTTTTTATTTTTAATATGTGTTCAAAATGTTGACCATTTTGTGACATACAAAATGTCATACGTTTTAAGACATTTTCAGTTGTACATTTTTTCATAATATCTGCTGGTATATTTGAACAGACCTCTTTGATTTTGTTCATTAGTTCATTTTTACTTGAAAGCATCTTTTCATAAACCGCATTCTTAACGAATCCCAAAAAAAAAAAATCCAATGGTGACATATGGACTACGCGCTGGCCTTTGAATTTCCGGACTACGGGTACCCATCCAATTATCTTAAAAACACTATTAAAATTATTATAACATAGTTAATAGTATTATTTATTTACATAAATTGTATCCAAAATATATTGTATTTGTGTAAATGAAGATGCAAACATAAATGAGAAGAAAATTGTTTAACTTCAGATACTATATACATATTAATTCATATTCATATTTTTAATCAGCAATATAACAAAATATGATGATAATGATAATTACCTCCATAAGTGTAGTTTAAATAGTCCTGAACCTGCCGGTAGTTATGGGCTGGAGCACCATCTTGTTGACAAAATAAATATTTTCTTTTAGAA
Organism: Acyrthosiphon pisum; assembly: GCF_005508785.2. Classification (NCBI taxonomy): domain Eukaryota; kingdom Metazoa; phylum Arthropoda; class Insecta; order Hemiptera; family Aphididae; genus Acyrthosiphon; species Acyrthosiphon pisum. Next base: position 34,985,451 of record NC_042495.1, on the reverse strand, counting down.
AGAGGCAAGTCTTCTAATAAGACCGGAAGTTCGTTTTTCAAAAAATGTAAATACTTTTTTCCGTTGAGATTTCCTCATAGAAATAAGGACCTACTAAATATTCATCTATAAGGCCACACAAAACATTAATTGACCAACGAGTTTGGACATTACTTTCCCAAGCCCAGTTAGGATTAATTTCACTCCAATAATGTTGATTATGGTGAATAACTTGGCCATTATTATAAAATCTAGATTCATCAGTCCATAAAATATTAGAAAGCATTGTTGGATCATCATCCAATTTAATAACCATTTGAGCGACAAATTGTAAACGTCTTTCAAAATCATTGGATAGCAACTGCTGAACATTCACACATTTGTAAGGATGATACTTTGCCACACGTTGCACTGATGAATATTTTCTAAAATAATTATGTTAAATTTTTAACTTTTAGTTCCTGGAAAATTGTATCTTTTATTTAGTTAAATTTTACTGTATTCAGAATACGTATTTAAATACTTGGTGTCAATTGTATTTAAAATACGTATTCGAATACTTCCTTTTAAAAGTATTTGAATATAAATACAAATACTTTTTAAAAGTATTCAAAATACTTCTACAAATACTTTTTTTTTAGTAAATTATAAATTTTATATTAAAATATTTATGGAATTTATCAAAAAAATATTTAAAAAAAATAAATAAATAATTATAATAATAAAACACACAATTATTCTAATAGTAGACAGTAATACAGTATATTGTATATTTTAATAGATATGAATTACATATTTGAATTGTATTTTAAAAAAATTGTTTTTTCAAATGTGTTGTCGTCCATCTTTCCTCGACGTTTTGTTAGTATGGCATTGCTAATACTAAATACGCGTTCAATGGGAGCACTGCTAGGCAATGGAGTATTATGACAAATAAAAACTTTTTTTATATTAGGATATTCATTAAGTGATGTCAGTTTTTTTTTAGGGCTTCTACTCAGATATTGAGTTACTTCATTTTCCACAGAGATAGTTGATGTTCCTTGAAGTTTGTCATTAGACCATGAAAAAAAAGAAGAATCCTCAACTTCATCTTCACTATTTTCAACTTATCGTTTATGTGTTGAAGCCTCATTTTCTTTTGAATTAAAGACATTTAAAACTGTTTTTTTAAAATCCGAAATAGCCAAATCCTTTTTTACTTGGTTTTTTATCAATACAGTTTTAAAATACGGATGTGAAATAGCTGCTGTTGTCAAAAATTGGTCACTTAATATTTTTTCAAATCGTTTCTCAATGCTTTTTATTATTACTGCCACCAATGGAGAACAGATTTTTAATTGATTTTTATTAAGTATTTGTTCATCCTTGTAAATTAACTCTGTAATTGAAGGTATAAGAAAACCAAAAAACATATTTTTTTCACCTTGTAAAAGGTCTAAAACAATAGCTAATGGTTCCATCATCTGAGAATATTCTTCAAGGAATTCCATATCATTTTTATTAAATCGTACAATATCAATCTCATCACACAATCTAAATAATTTTGATGAATTTAATTTGGATATCTTCAAAAAAAAATTTACTGAGTCATATGTTGAATTCCATCTTGTTTCTGTTGGAGTGACAAGGTATACTCCAAAACAACTTTTTATAACATCAGCAATTTTAGTAGATCGGTTTTGCTTATTCCAAAGATTAGTTAATTTCGCAAAGGTTGTTCTGCTCTGCTGCTTATACTTCCACAGAGGCGATACTGCATTTTTTACACCAGAAATAGCTTTTTGAATACCTATCCTGTAATTTGTAAGTTGATAATAATATATAATATGAATCTAAAATTTAAAAATATTACAAAATAAATAAAATTCTCTGCATTTTTTACACCAGAAATAGCTTTTTGAATAGGTATCCTGTAATTTGTAAGTTGATAATAATATATAATATGAATCTAAAATTTAAAAATATTACAAAATAAATAAAATTCTCTGCATTTTTTACACCAGAAATAGCTTTTTGAATAGGTATCCTGTAATTTGTAAGTTGATAATAATATATAATATGAATCTAAAATTTAAAAATATTACAAAATAAATAAAATTCTCTTACATTAGTAGCGATTAAATTGAGAGTATGTGCTGCACATCTATGATGTTTTGGTAAAATATATACTTCATCCTCTGTGTCTTCCAATACTTCAGCAATATTTAAATGAGATATATCTTGAAAATCATTATCTTCATCTTCATTTGTAACAGTACAATTATCCAAATCATCCACATCATCAGGAATGAAGGTGATGTATGGCATCGTGGCTGTGTTATTATCTAGCTTTGTAACATTCAAGGCATTGGTATCATCGTCATTCGCCCCAAATACTCTAAAAATTTAAAAATAAATTAAATTGATTGAAACATAAATTACCTATTAATTTTAGATGTAAAATTCTTGATTAAAACATAATAATTTAGGTTAGAAAGTATTAATTGAAACTAATGAAAGTTGAGAAAAATATTTTCACAACCTCATAGCCCATAGGTACAACTATAGGTAGGTATAATTGTATAAACTATAAAAGAAATCTTAGGAAAACTAATGATGTCTACCCTTTTTCGCATTAAAACTCAATTAAACATTAATAAAATATTTACCTAAAGCTTTTAACAAAATTGCTGCCATTATCTGTTGTTGTATATAAAATTTTGTTATTTATGTTAAATAATGTATAGATCTGTCCATAGATCTGGCTAATATCTCATAAGTGTGACTTCTTGTCAATCGCTTAATAGATAATAAGTAAGATTTGCGTTCGAGACTTCCTTCTTCAATCCAATGAACAGTTATTCCCAAATAAGATCTAAATAAATTAATGACAGATATTATTAAATAATGAAATTAAAAATCTAAAAAATATACCTTTTAAATGTCGACCATGCGTCAGCAGTAGTTGTTAAATGTTCCACTGAGTTTAATTTACATTTCAATTTTTCAAAGACAATATTAAAACTTTTGTCAATATTTTTCATAAGAGTCTGTCGACACAAAAGATTTCTACCTAGGAATCCTTTAGAAATAATAGCCTTAAAATTTACATGTCACACTAAGTAGTAGTAATTTGGGTGTTCTGAGGCACTTTTTACGGGAGATGAAAAAGTTCAAGCGGGAAAGTCCCC
>NC_042495.1:34980667-34981672 GCF_005508785.2 Acyrthosiphon pisum | reverse complement strand
AAAAATCTAACGATTTTAATATCGTTTCTGAAATAAATACAAATATTTTTTTATATATCATTTAGTTATTTATTTTAATCAGTTAATAGTATTTACAACAAATATTAAATATAATATACAATTTGATTCATTATTTACACAAGTTTTCTTACTTCTCTAGTAAAAGGTACATATTCTACAATTCGTTCATGAATTAATAAACAATAAGCAGTTACACCTGTAAGGGATCTCTGATGCTTCAATGTTTAAATTAACTTTACCAGAAGTAGGTGATCGAGTTTTAATGCATAAAGCATTTAAATCGGCATGACTACATGAGAGAAATATTATAGTATAATGACAACTTTAGAAAGTATAACTAACGAGTTACATCAACCAGCGAGAAAAATATTTCCTAGACGTAACGTAATAACTCAATTTAAAGATGAACTTTGGCAAGCTGATTTAATTGATATGCAGACGCATGCTAGAAAAAAGAATGGTTTTAAATTCATTTTAATTGTTATTGATACATATACGAAATATCTTTGGTTTGAAGCACTGAAAAATAAAACAGCAAAGGAATGTACAAAAGGAATAATAAAAATACTAAAAAAAATCATCCAAAATTCTTACAAACAGATAATGGTACAGAGTTTTATAACAACGAATTACAAAGTGTTATGAAAAAATATTATATTAGACATTATTCAACATACAGTAGGCTGGGAAAGGCTGGGATGGCTGAAAGAGTAATAAAAACAATAAAAAAATAAAATGTACAAACATTTTACATCAACAGGTTCATGGAATTGGTACAATTCAATTTCAAAATTAGTATATAATTATAATAATACAAAACATTCAACAATAAAATGTACATCACTCGAATCTCGGACCAAGCCGATTATAATAAGAAAAAAAAATAATACAAATTAATACATCAAAAAATCACAATTTAAAATTAATGATAAAGTAAGAATATTAAAGTATAAACATAATTTTAGTAAAAGTTATACACCAAAT
>NC_042495.1:34979506-34980617 GCF_005508785.2 Acyrthosiphon pisum | reverse complement strand
ACGGACGACCCAACACACAACACCGGAAGTACCTCGGAAAAAAAAAAACCATTCATCCTTACCGACGGTCTTCTCCGGATAAAGTTGGGCGAACACACACCCGTAGTCATCCCAAAACACAACACGCAGAACGTGATCTGGACATACCATGATCACGTACTCGCAAACCACCCGGGCTGGAAAGAAACGTACAGGGCGGTCAAACAACGGTTTTTTTGGAAAGGACAAAAAAACGACATCCGACTGTATGTCAAGTCGTGTCACATATGCGCGTGTACCAAACCACTAAACACGCGCGCAGACGGCCCCGCGACCACCAGAATACCCCGGCAACCCTGGGAGGTGGTTAGCATAGACCTCATGGGCCCCTACCCGCGCACGAGTAGGGGAAAACAATATATACTGGTCGCCACGGACTTGTTTAGTAGATGGACCGAGGCATACCCCCTCGGAACAGCCACTACAAAAACAATAACCGAAACGCTCGAACGAGAATTCTTTTCACGTTTCGGATACCCCCGTGTGTGCTTAAGCGACAACGGCCCACAGTTCGTAGCAAACGATATGCGTAAAGCGATCGAACAGTGGGGAGCCGAGGGCTGGACAACTCCGGTATATCACCCGAGGGCCAACCCAGTCGAACGCCGTAACCAGGAGTTAAAAAAAGGTCTACGCGCGCTACTCGTCAATGGCAACCACAACACCTGGGACACCAAATTAGCCCTCATACTTTTTTCGATCAGGAACAGGCGCAACGACCGGACAGGATATCCACCATCGGTACTCGTCCTCGGGAGAGAGGGCAAAAGGCCGGGGGACTGGATACTGTCGCGGACAGCGGACAACCCGATCAACCAAATAAATATGGACAGGGCGAAGCGCGAAAACCATGTACTTACCGCACCACCTGCAACAGGTGGCCCGACGGACACAAAGTACAAAACAGGTGACACAGTGTACTACAAGGCACACCACCTGTCAAGCGCGCACAAAAAATTTCACGCCGGCTTCGCCACCGAAATGGTGGGGACCGGTATAACTACACAAACGCGTAGGCAAAGGTGTTTTTCGTCACAGACGAACAGCCAGCACGCCAAAATTCACGTGTCCT
>NC_042495.1:34978644-34979273 GCF_005508785.2 Acyrthosiphon pisum | reverse complement strand
AACGCGTAGGCAAAGTTGTTTTCGTCACAGACGAACAGCCAGCACGCAAAATAAACGTGTCCTGCCTCAAACGGGCGAACACCGCAGAGCCCCCAACGACCCCCACCCAACCCCCCCAAACCATAAACCCACAATAGTATTTAGTGTACTTAATTTCAGTCGGCACAACACCACACTCAGTATGGAGCATCAACAGCCCCCCACGACATCCAGCACCCTGCAGCAAGCGGCGGAACTGCTCGAGCGCAGCCAACAGCTGCTGAGGGCGGCCAGCCAGGAGGAGACCATCTACACCACCACGGCGGCACGGGTACGCCAAATGTCCACGGCGCAGCTCCAGCGGGACCCGGTACTGTGGGCCGCCTACACGCGGGAGTGGGAAGACCGCACTGCCGTATTTCGGAGAGCGACAAGCGGCGATCCCACAACCACGGTGAGGCACCACAGGTCGCGCAGCCCCAGAGGGGTGACACGTCCGGTGCCAACGACACGACAGGCCACCACGGCACGACCAGTGGTCAACCCCCGACCGGCACCACCACCGCCAAGAGCAAAGGCACCACTACGACCACCACCGCGGCCGCTAATGGAGAGGCCAATACCGGCGCCGAGGCAATCAATCACCCAAC
>NC_042495.1:34970254-34978544 GCF_005508785.2 Acyrthosiphon pisum | reverse complement strand
AATAATTATTTTGTAGTTAAAAATTTATAAAATGTTCAACTTTTATATCTAAGGATTGAAAATTTAAAACAAGATTCCACGTAAATATTTAATTCTGTTACCAAAAATTCTAAGAAATACATAAGAACAGTTTATTTTTTATAGTAATTTTAAGTTCAAATTTGGACGAAATTACATATTAAAAAACCTGAAATAACTATTTTTAGTTATTTTGTTGTGATTGTATAATATTATTTGTGGGTACTTGAAACTTCTAAAGTATACTATTATATATCTATTATAGTACCAAGGTTTGTTGTTGATGTATAACGCGTTACCTAATGGATATTGTGATATGATTAATTTGAAAATTATTAATAATACTATAGATAAGTATACCTATAATATGTATGTCTAATATCTAGACTGACAAACCGTCTCCGCTCAGAATCGTTTTTCTTATACAGTGATATTATATCTTTGAATTCAAATTTAATACTATCCATTATACAGTGACCCACTTATAACCTACTGTACAGCAGAGCGACATCCACTTACCCACCTTTTTTATTTTGCTGATGACACTACGATATTGATTCATGATTTAAATAAATTTAATTTAATGAGTAAAGCAGACAAAAATTAAAAAAGGTTTTCCTACAAAACACAGAAAAGAGGCTAACGAATTCAAATTAGTATTCAAAATTAAAATTGGACTAGAAGTCTGAAGTATGTTTATTTTTAAACCAGCCTATAGGTCTAATAGTCTAAATGCATGAAAAATTCCATCGTTTAAGCCGCCTTAATTTGAAATTTATTTTATAGGTATATTAAATAATAGTTTAAAATACATGCTTAAGTTCGTAGTACATTACTATGTAGGTACTTAGTAACTTACTTATAAAATCATAATACTATGAATACCCTACTATCCAGTAAATAAAAAAATAAGTGTTGGCAAAATTATAAGTTCATAAAAAAGTGGTAAAAAAGAGTTCCTCAGGGTGGTCCATATGGTAACCTAATAAAGATTTAAAATTTTACCAAATGTACAGAATTTATGGTAAATTTTTACCGATAAAATAAAAAAAAAATTTACGTAAATTTGATATCTCTAAAAAAATTACGTCACTGACCATGTACCTACCTATTCAATCTATCTAGTATTAATTTTGTTGTGGTATTAAATTCTATAGGTTGCACATCATAAAGTGATGACAACGAGGAACGAGAATCTGTCAGAGCGAGAGTAGAAAAAGATAATATTAGAATATTTACAGTTTAGTGTTCAGAAAATTGTACAAACTATAAGCGGCCAATGGCCAATCCTTATCCCATTGGGCTAAACTTGTGTTGAAGGTTTACGATTATTGTGAACTCGACCCTCATTTATTTTGACACATTACACTCATTTGCATAAACGAAATAACATTTATTTATTGGAACACGGACAGGCGAACGTTGAACTGAACTGAAATAAACATTTTTAATGGATTTTATTTATTTATATACGTGCCAAGTTTTTGGATTTCAACAATCTGATTATTTTAACGGATTGAAAAAACTCGTACAGACATTTTCGTACACTTTTAAGATGAATTAAAAATATATGTGTTTATATATTATAATATATTATAATTGGGGTAACAGTTTTTTACCGTAGGTACTCAGTTATTAAATTAATGGACTGCGAAGTTTCTAAATAATAAAATACTAACAGTTAAGTAGTAGACCCTGTTGAAAGAAGATGTTGCTTAATAATTAGTGGTCAGTCTTATTTACAAATTGCATTAAGTACTAAATATATTAATGAATAAATTAAACAAAAATATTTTAAAAAACCTACTTTCATAGTTCATACACACCAATATAATATTTTGCAGTACACAAGGAAATTGACTAAAAACAAAAAATTTTCCTATAGTAAAATAGGTAATGTTTTCAGAAAAAATAAAATTATTCAAAAGTATTTATTATTTTAGTTCTATAGCAGTTATATTACATAACTATTAATATTATAGTCTTTAAAATAATTAAATGAAATTAAATGCTTGGCTTTTAATAGACAAATTCTGTTTTTGTAGTTTGTACTATTTGTTTAAAATGTATTTTAAATAGTAAGTTATATAAGAACAACAATAAAAAAACCAAAATAAAATATTCTGACAAAAAATATATTTCAAATTAATATATTAAGTTACTATTCGATGTGAAAACAGTCCCTAAATTATTTAAATATAAAATTAACAATAATATTGAACAAATTTTAATCAGAAAATAAAAATACACATGTTAGTACTTCAAATCATTAAATAAAGGGATAAACATAGTTATTTTCATACTATAAGTAATTATTACAATAATCCAATCCAGTAATTGGATAACATTATTCATATATTCAACACTCTAAAAAAATACTCATTAAAATAAGCTAATTTATTGAAAAAATAAAAAAATATAATACATACCTAAATGTTGTATTATTTTATTTAATAGAAATAATAATAAGTAATCCATATCTTAAGTCATTATAAGATTAAAAAAAAACAAACCAACATTAGGCATTTTTAAAATTAAAAATTATGTATTTGTTAAAGTTGATGAAAAAAAAATTATATGCAAAACATTGTTATGAATTGAAAGATAAATGATCTTCAAACTATATGCTTAGGTATCATTCTAAATCTGAACTTCGAAAGTGTGAATGGTTTAACAGACTCAACTTTTTAACATTCAATACCTGAAAAATAATAGTAATATCAAATTTAGTTTTATTTAAAAATGTATTCAAAATATTTTTCAAATGTATGAATGCATTTATTTATATGTTTTTATTTTTAATACTGCTCAGAAAAAGGTTGGGTCAGAATTTGTCCATAGAATTATTTTTAAAAGTTATTCTTTTGAATGTTGAAGTAACACACATAAGGATAAAACAAATATTTATTTTTATAGGGTATTTCATTTTAATTATTTTTCTATAATAAGTAGAATTGTAATTACAACAAATAATTTTTTTTTAAAGTACTATATATAATATCTTTTCATTATTAATTATTGAATCGAAAGTACCAAAAAAAAAAACCAGTTTATATTATTTATATTAAATAAAATAATGTTTTTTCAACTATCTGATATATTTTTAATAATTCACTTAAAGATATATATAAGACAAAACTTAAGTTGAAAAACCGATAATGTGATTGAAGAGCTAAGTAAAAACAATGTTGATGATGCAATAAAACTAATACTCGGTTGAAAAATAAGCAGAAAGTGGAAAGTGTGGTACTGGTTTGTTATAGCCCCGCCATCCATATTATAACAATAAATAATAATTTGATGATAGATATAATATTAAAAATGATAATAATAAATATATTGAATAAGTATAAAACAATGATAAATTAAAAATGTATAAAAAAGTTTATGGTTTCTAGGATTCCCAAATTAAAATTATTAATTATTAATTATAAAAATGAAAGCTTATGCTATTTTGCAACAACATAGATTTCAACATAGTCAAGTTAATCATAGATACAATTTCATGGACCCTAACTCAGGAGCCCACATACAAAATGTCTAGAGAATGTAGGGTATGGCCAAATGGAGCAACAAAAAACGTAGAGGAACTGATTTTTTAGACTCTTACATGGCAGAATTTATGTGGTAATCAAAACTAAACAAAGTGAACCGTTTGACACCATCTTAAAAGATATAGCAGAATTTGGGGAATCACAGAAACGATAAACATTATTATACATTTTTTAATTTATCATTGTCTTAAATATTATTTTTTAATTTTATATCCATATGTCTATCATTGAATTATTATTATCGAATCAATGATTAAACTCATTATTTTATATGCATTTGATGTATTTATTGTTACAGGGATATTGTTTGGGGCTTTAACAAACCTGAATGGCGGGGCTTTAAAGTTTTCACTTGCTGTGGCGGGGCTATAACAAACCGGTACCAAAAGTGTATTTGAAGGATACTAGGGCAATAAACAAGGAATACATATAAAATTAAACACAGATATTTTGAATAGAACAAGAAAAATATTTTTAGTTATAACTGACAAATTCTGACTTTACCAGCATTTTCAAGATTAATTATACAAAAACAGTACAAGATTTGTAAAATAAATTAATTTCTAATATAATAAACTTTTAATACATTTCCAATATACTTACATCTAAATTAAATGTATGTATTTTATATTTTAGATATAAAAAATAAGTTTTATTTCTTTTGATTTTTAAGACAATGAAATATTTAACTAATTTAATAAACATTATAAATTTACCTTCGGATTAACATAAATTGGTCTTCCGCCCGAGTTAGCATTTCTTATAAGAGCTAAAAAAATTAAATAATAACAATTATTTATTTTGTTCTATTTCAATATTTCAATATATTTTTAATATGTTAAATTTCATTATTCCACTTATGGTCAACATATATGTATGTTTTATGAGTGCATATTTGATGGCAAAATATTTTGTCCTACAGATCCAGGAAGGGGAATATTGAAATTTGATTGGTAATTATTAATAAATAGTTTATACTCATAATTTTTGTATAAAACTAGCTGAACTCGTGCACTTTGTTTCCCATTAAGTGTACCAACTATATGTGACTCAAACTTTGTTTGGTGGATTGATATCAATGAATACAAAATCCTAACCTAACTACTAAAATCAGATGAATAAACGCAAACGTATACAAAAAAATTCATTCAAATCGGACCATTTAAGAGGAGTTCAGTCACAACACACGTACAGTAGAATTATTGCGCTTAGAAACACATTCTGCGATTCATTTTTATATTATATGAAATCAACAAACATGCCCGATAGACCAATAGCAACCAATATAATATAATGCACAGTTGCGCCACTGTTGTATTTTTGACATACAGATTTGAGATTTCCTAAAATTTTATTTCGTAAAAACCTTCTCCTGGCAGTTACGAACATCTTAAAAAAAATCGGACCAGCCGTTCTTGATTGATGAATTGTTATACATTTTTGTCTCCATTTTTATATATATAGATTAACATATTTTTTTTTTAATAAGATGAAAATAGTTTTGTGATTGGTTTGCTAGTTAGTAGTTTCTATTAATATTAGAAAAATATATTATCACTAGCTGTATCACCCGACTCTGCCCAAGGAAAAAATAAACACACCTAAAATGCAGTCCTACTTATATCAGCATATTTCAATAATACAATACATTTTAACTAATCGTTATAGTAATGTAAAAGTTGAAACTAAATTATATTATATTGTCATATTTTCTTAAAATTTTGGTTACCAGGCAACCGGACCTTGCATACCACTTTGAAAAATTAATTTTCAACAAATAACTTGTAATCAACTTGTAATACTGTATCCTTATGAGGATGTCAGCGCACTATTTGTTTTCTCTCTCTTGCCCACATGCAACATAGACAAAATGCATTAACGCAGAATCATTTTTTCTATGTATTTAAGTAATCTTAGAGTAAAATCACCTATTACAAAAAGATAGAGAATAATATTTTTGAGGGAATAACATATCGATTTTATATTTTATTGTTATTTGACTTTCAAAATAAACAAAAAATATTATAAATTTAAATTATGTTTAAATGGTTTTGAGACAATATTTAGACAAATTGATATGTTATTCCTTCAAAAATATTATTCTCTATCTTATTTGTAATGGGTTATTTTACTTTAAGATTACTTATTAACATAAAAAAAAGGATTCTAAGTAAATGCGTGTAGGCAGAGAGAAAAAACAAATAGTGCGCTGATATCATCTTATGTATAAAAAACAACTGGCCTTATTTAAGTACCAATTTTCTGACAATTGTACTTATCTAGTAGAACTCTGTGAAAGAAAATTGTTAAATTATTTGAATGACAAGCTAAAAAACTTTAAATACAGTACACCCCTTATCACACACTCATCAGACAAAAAAATTAAAAATTGGGCAACTTTGTGTCACTTAGGAAAGTATGTATTTAGAACAATTCTGTGAAAAAAAATTCAATAGTGTCTTCAGAAAATTGGTACCTAAAGCAGGCTGTTCTTTTTTATATATGTAAGGATTATTTATATCATATATTTTTATAATTGTTAGCAATGTAGAAGTCAATACCCAGTTTGTAGAAGCACATTTGCTATACATGGTTATTATTGTTTAATTCTCTTGATTTTGGGCGTCTATACTGAGTTATGTTGATAAAAAAAAGTGAACTTACCACTTTTGGAAACAAGACCTGGACTACTTTTTTCACGATCACATGATGCACCAATACGTTCAAATACAGACTTTGAAGAGTTAAAACCTAAAATTCAGTATACATTTTACTATTTTAGTTAATTTACATGAAATATTAATCTTAAAAATTCCCATAAACATTAATTTGTAAATGTTTTTAGTTTTCTACTATACAGTAGTCAAAAATAATAGCATAACAAATTATTTCATTTATTACCTAACATTTCATTATAAATCTACATACAAATAAACTTAAAATGCAATGGTAACAATCTTTCTGCTATTGACTGTATCATAATATTAATGAGTATCATATTATTATCAAACAGGACCGTAAAATGGTGTGAATAGGTTAATGGTATTAATAACTTAAAATTAGTTTTAATATTCTCTTTTTGAAGTTATATTTCCGATTGGAAATTTTCAACTTTTGAAATCCTAAAATACCAACTATATTAAATGCGCTACCGTCTACCAGTAACCACAAGTTGAAAATTGAACTATTTTTTCTGCCTTTATGTGTAATGAAATGCATGCAACTTTATTTTTATAATACACTACCTATATTACATTTATCTCTGTTTTGAAACTAAAATGAAAAATAAACATTTAATCAGTATTTATTGGGTTTATATTATTGTTTTAATATTTTAAAATTTAATTAATTGTAAATACTAATGGCAAATGCTAATATACAAATTTGATTGAATGCTTTGAGAAAGAAAAAAAAGGGCACCAAAAAAAGTTTTAGACATTTCAAAGATCAAATTATAAATGTGCTAGGAGAAATTATGACTTGTGAATAATTTCATTACAAAACCATATTCATAAATAATTAATTCATACTTGTTTCTTCCAGTTTTATTCTTTTTGAGAAAGCACTAGTTTCTTCAGTTGGAATACTTGGTCCATAATATACGTCACTTGATCCTTTAATAGTACGTTTGAATGTCGCACTAGCAGCAGGTTCGCTGGGTTGTTTGACTCCAAGACGTTTAAACACAGATGACTGTTAAAACAAATTAAATTGTATTTTAATTTGAAATATAATTTCATAATATAATCAGTTACTTTTCTCGAGTCTGTGGGTGAATTATTACTATCATAGTTAGGAGTTGTACTGCTTACATCACCTACACCCAAACGATCAAAAACTGAGCTCTTAGTTTTCAATTCAGATGGTGGAGGGGAATCATCATCACTTTCTATAGCAACTGGTTTAACTTTAATTGTAGTTTTAGACTTAGGAACTACTTTCCTAGTCACAACTTTAATTGAATTGTTTGATAATTGTGAAGGAATCTTTTTCTTCACTATTTTCAAGTGTGCTTCTTCATCCTCTTCACTTTCACTGGAGACTTTGACCTTCTTGGTAACTAACTTTTTTACTTTGTTGGTAACTAGGTAAATAATAAATTATATAAATAATAAGGATGAGACATTTTTAAAGTATTTTACTTTAATCGTTAACTTACCTATTTTTTTTTTTTGAGGTAAAGTTTCATTGACTTCATTCTGAATTTTCTTAGTTATTAAACTTTCCACTGCATTAGAATTGTAACCATCATAAAATCCCTTTAAATAAATATACACAATTAATTATTTCTTCGCTTAACAAATAACAATCAAAAAATAATAATTACCTCTCTATATACATCTTTTGCATGTTTAAGGATCGCAATTATATCACCAACAACTGTTATACCCATTTCCTTGAGAATATCTTTGTCTAAATCCATTAACATATTAGACTGAATTCTATTTTCATAGAAAATAGTGGCATATTTTGAAGATGCAAATGAAGGAATACCAGCATCTGAGAAAAACTTTATCCACCAATCTAAAAATGATAAAATATACAATTTTTAAAAATTAATAAATATAATCTGAATTTTAATCAATTGCACATTTAAGGGGATGTGATACCTTCCTGTGTTGTCTCCGTCTTACAAGTGCATAACAAGCAAGTTATATGCAAAGCAAAACACGTGTAGCTCCGTTAGCTTAAAAATTAGAGTAAATTGACCTCTTATA
>NC_042495.1:34966981-34968604 GCF_005508785.2 Acyrthosiphon pisum | reverse complement strand
TAAAATAGTGAATATTTTTTAAGCACTTTCAAATGCACACATTTTGAGAAAAATACAAATTAAAAATGAGCATGAATACTAAACTACATTAAGTTTATGCTATTTTGTATAAATAGATTACCTTTTTCTTTAAACAGATTTGTCCTAAGAATTAGATTTTAAAAATTAACTTACTTGAGTTATACCAGTTAATTTAATGCAAAATAAACTAGTTGGTATTAAAAAAAAATTGGCTACCATGGATTTTGATAAGCTGTCTTCAGAAAAACGGTTACGGTTTGGGCTCAAAATATTTTTATAATTTACGCATCAAAAAGGATCTTTCTACGTTCACCGAAGTTATCGGGGCGTATTTCATACTTAAATTATTATCTAAATTAAGATTGCTAGATGAATAAAACCCATTTGTAGCGAGAATACGCAAGCTGTGTATAAAATTATAAAATCAACTGAAAATTAAACACAAAAAAGGCATTTATGAGTACAAAAGGCAAAAAGGCATTTATAAGTAATAAGGCAAAAAAAGGCAAAAAAAAAATACATCCACCGTCTAAGAAATTAAATGAAACACATTTTTGTATAAAAATTATTTTTCTATTATGATTAATAAGAGAAAGGCATTTTCCTTCAAATCCGAACCCTAGTCATGACCTTTTATTGCTAGTCGATAACTGCACGGCTTATGTGGTTACAGTGAAATTCAAACATATTAACCTCGTATTTTTACCCTCTAACACTACATCAATCATACAACTGTGTGATCAAGGGATTATACACACTTTTAAAGCTTATTACAGAACAGGCATGAAAAAGAATGTGATCAGGGTGATTGATGCTAACCTGGAACAAGAATTATGTACCTTACGTGCTCATGAAATGGCCAAAAAAATAACTGTACTTGTAGGTTTGCATTTAGCTTACGAAGCGTGGAATATCGTCAGTAAAACCACAATATGTAATTGTTTCCGACATGGTGGTTTCATTCTCAGTCCAAAAGAAGTTGAAGCTCCTGTCGAAAGACCCACTGACCTATCAACTGAACTTTATAATGAATGGATAAATATTGACGAAGAAGTTCAAACTACCGAACTCGTTACCGAGGAAGATATATGTGGTGAAATACAATCAAAACGGCTTAAAGAGAATGTGGCTGGTGATAGCGACGAAGAGGAACCTGATGAAAAACCACCATCAACTAAACAAATGCTAGAAGGGCTTCAAATTGTTCGTAGAGGGATTCAGCAAAGAGGCGATTTTGACGTATTCGAGAAACATAAATCTTATGAAGATATGATTATGAAGTTGGGCCGAAGAAGGGAAAATCCAATCAACATTAGATGGATTTTTATCAAAATATTAATTTATTTTATTAATTATGTATGTATTTTATTAATTTTATTTTATTCTTAATTGCTCATAGCTAGATTTTTATTTTTATACATACCTTGAATATCAATACATATTTTTAAGTTTTTAAATTTAAGCATTTTTAAAATTTTTTTGAGTCATTCGCTTTATTGATTCATTTGGTTAATCGACTCTAATTGTCGGGTCCCAAAGTGAGTCCAATAAGCGGCGACTACCGTATTATATTACTTTTTGTGTCTAAAATGTATCCGTTGA
>NC_042495.1:34965482-34966931 GCF_005508785.2 Acyrthosiphon pisum | reverse complement strand
GGAGACAACATATGTGGGTATCACGTCCTCTTAATAATGAACATAACTAAATAACAATTAATATATAAAAATATATTTAAGTAGATACATACATTAATTGTGTAACTGTGAAATAAACAATTGCACCTATATTATAATGAATTAAACTTAGAATTGTATCATTTCAGTTTTTAAAAAAATGCAATTTTCGAACATGGAAATTAGATATCTATGTTTTATGTAACAAACAAAATTTATATGGAAGTAATATCATTGCAGTAAAATAAAATTGTTCGATTTAAAATTATCGTCCGAAATATTGATAATTATGCCAAATAATTATATGTTGGAATAAAATTCCATCTAACGATTTTTAGAAAAGAGCTTTTTAGAATTGTTCTCAGAATTTTCTCAGGATTAGTTTTTATTGAAATTATAGACTTTATAAGTAGTACCCATAGACATATTATACAATTATGTAATGGCACAGTAGTGTATCTAGGATTTTTTCAAGGGGGGATATACAATTTTTAATAGACATTCAATATACACATATTTTATTCATATTATTATATACATGTTGTATTGTGTACAAGATTTGGTCTCCGGGGGGATATGACCCCCATACCCATCTCCCCCGAAGATACGTTTCTGTAGTGGCATAACTTGTAATAATTGTTTTTTAGTAGTAAGGATGAGGGGAGGGAGGGGAGGTCAGAATATAATATACAGTGGTCGCCGCTTATTGGACTCACGGTTAATTGACTCATTCGCCTATTAGACTCATGGTTGGTCCCGATTCGCACATATACTAACACACAGCAAAAAATTTGTCTATTCGACTCACACACCGGTTAATGAGGTCATTTGAAAAGAGGAACTAAAACTAGTAAAGATCGTCTAACCATATTATGTTGTGCAAGTATGGATGGTGAAAAAAGAAAACTGCTTGCGATTGGTAAAAGTGAAAATCCCCGGTGTTTCAAGGGTGTTAAGAATCTACCGGTAGACTATACTGCAAACAGTAATGCATGGATGACAAAAGAAATTTTCACCGAATGGCTGACCAAGTGGGACAATAAACTTCTTCATGGCATTTTATTGCTAGTCGATAACTGCACGGCTCATGTGGTTACAGTGAAATTCAAACATATTAACCTCGTATTTTTACCCTCTAAACCTACATCAATCATATAACCGTTTGATCAAGGGATTATACGCACTTTTAAAGCTTATTACAGAACAGGCATGAGAAAGTTTTTAAGTCTTTAAGTTAAGCATTATTAAAATTTTTTTGAGTCATTCGCCTTATTGACTCATTCGGTTAATCGACTCAGATTGAGTCCAATAAGCGGCGACTACTGTATTAATTTAAGTATAACACAATATTTGAGTATAGGCCCAGTATAAATATTGTACAGTAAAGACTAAATAGTTGACTGCGTGATTCGGAATACCATCTGAATAACC
>NC_042495.1:34964856-34965325 GCF_005508785.2 Acyrthosiphon pisum | reverse complement strand
GGTCAGCGGACCGGTTGTTCGAACGCCGCGCGACGCTCGCCATAACGTGCAGTTTAACCAAATGTCTTTTAAGATTTTTAATATTTAAAAAAAACTAAACGTCATATAGAAATTCTGATTCTTGCGTCGTCTTAAACACATAAAACCACACATTTATACGTAAGTTAAATTTCAAAAATAAAATGTTTAGGAGGGTAAATCGTTGTGACTGTGAGAAGCGAGGAACTTTTACACGTATAAGATAGGCAATTACGATGAGTAGGGCCCAATGACGTCACGCGGCTATTTTACATTTCTTAATATCTCTTAAAGTAATAATTTTTTTTACATAGAATTTTCACCAAATCATTTTATATAGCCATACTTATAATAATATAACATTTAAAAATAATTTAAATATTTTTTTTTGTGTTGTGTGCTCCTTTAATGAACGCTTTTTTAACTTCATCGCGGTTTATACAGATGGATC
>NC_042495.1:34962466-34964756 GCF_005508785.2 Acyrthosiphon pisum | reverse complement strand
GGTATGATATTATGCTAATAGTGATCGCATCATTTGTTTCAATACATTAACAATTTAAACTGTGAATCTTTTAGGCTGCATAATACGAAAATTAACCAACATTTTCCATTTTATTGACTTATTTAAGATTTTAATTGCATATTTCTGTGTTTTTTTTTTAGACATTTTTGAATGGATAAGTGTATTCTTTTCAGTAAAACATCCAAAGTGTCGCCTCGCCAAATTACGTACATTTTCATTTGTAAGTATTATTTTCTAGTTGTAGTGATTATATTTCTTAATAATATGGAGTCAGTCTAATTTGCTAATTTGTTCACAAATATAGATTTCCAAAAAATCAATGAAATAGAAGGAAATAATGGCTAAGAATGTTCGAATTAAATGATTGCCCCAATAATTTCTACCTGACGTGGAATCTGCGGTAGGTAATCATTTCACAATTATTAGTGGTAAACAAAGTTCAGTAAATTAGTAAACACGGTCAGAGGCTGTCTCAAAACATAATCCAAACCACTTGTCTGGGATAGAGAAGTAAAACAAATGTTGGTGATTCACAGGAATATTGGTACTACCTACTCTGCGCACGACTAGTAAATCGCAACTAAGAGGTAAAATCATTTAACATAATTCATAAATTTGGTATTTATATATTTGTTAAAACTTGACATTTTCAGAAAATGTTGTTTCTCCAACGATGAGTTAGAAGCAAATGAACAGACGAATAAACGATTTGGAGGCCATGATTTTAATTCACCCAGAAAAGCCTTAGATACCCGAAAATGTCTAATTCACACACACTCATGTAAGTATATCACTCAAGTATCCGATTTCAAACGTTTGCCAAGACCAAAAGTCACTTAATAGTTTATCGTTTTTTGTTCACACAGGGGATTATAATACTTATAATGTTTTTTCAAAACTGAAATATATGATGTACCACATACACGGAACTGCGAAGTGGAGCCAATGCATTGACAAATTTTCAGACGTTGACTTTCTTGGAGATAATTCTACCGACTCGGATGAAGCCATACAATATCGGAGAGAATTATGAAACTTAAAGGTGAGAATATTGTTGATAGGTTTTTATTTCAAATCTTTTTTACTGTCCTATTAACTAACACACCCACCTGTTCACGGGCACATAGTATTATATCTAATTGTGCGCGTGGTCATACATTTGTCTAAAGACAGGGCTCGGCCCGTTCAGTCATAATAAATCAATAAATAAATATATTATATTTGTTACAATCTTATAATATCCATGACTTGTTTTCAATATAAAATGCAATTATAATAATATTTTGCCCATAAGGTTGCTTAAAAAATATTTTGGCCTTTAAGTTTGATTATAACATTATGTCATATCACTCTAATATTATATTAAGACTAACGTTACAAGACTGGATCTACTGTACTCACATTTGCGCGTTGCTCGTTGTCCAAAGATAGAAGCCAAATGCTACACTGACATAATATTTTTAACAAAGTTTTAATTTTTAGGTAACACAATTTTGCTGAGCACGAATCCAATTTTAATAACGCGGCGGGCTTCAACATATTTATATTGCAAAGAAACACAGAACTAGTTTGGACATTGGTATCTTTTCTGAAGGGAAAGTGCATCTAGTTGGATGCGTTAAACAGGTAAAGATTGAATGTTCCCAGTTGTTTTCAAATGAGTAGGGAAAAACAAAAAGATTATATTTTTGACAAAAGCCGATATTGTTATTTTTGGTGTAACTAATAAAATACCTAGGTGTAGATACATGATTTGTTCGTCCGAATGTTCCTATTAGCATTTTCTATACAATTTTTAAAACAATTTCACTCTTTTTGAGCTCGTTATGGGGATAATACATTTTTATATAATCGATTAGTTTTGTTTTTAATATTATTGTCAAGAAAAAGTGTCAAAGAATTTGAAAATGTAATACGGGCATCCTGTTATAGTTTCTATAATATCTGTTCACAAATATAAGAGATACATGGCAACCATTTTTCATGAGCATTTAAAGTTCATCTAAATTCATCAACAATTTGGAAATTATTTTGTATTTAAAAGTGTATTAAATGTTCAATTGTATATGTTTTAGCTTATGCTTATATTAAAAACTGTTAAAAATTGATCATAGTCATATTAATTACCAAATTGAATTAAATATGTAAATTATTGTTTTACAGGTTGTCATACCCGTTCCCATTAGCAACGAGGAGAGACAAACTTCTTTGAAAAAACATTATGCAATTACCAAAAGCTTCAGTGGCTGTCATTAAAATTCTTCAACTG
>NC_042495.1:34956235-34962416 GCF_005508785.2 Acyrthosiphon pisum | reverse complement strand
AATTTGAAAATGTAATACGGGCATCCTGTTATAGTTTCTATAATATCTGTTCACAAATATAAGAGATACATGGCAACCATTTTTCATGAGCATTTAAAGTTCATCTAAATTCATCAACAATTTGGAAATTATTTTGTATTTAAAAGTGTATTAAATGTTCAATTGTATATGTTTTAGCTTATGCTTATATTAAAAACTGTTAAAAATTGATCATAGTCATATTAATTACCAAATTGAATTAAATATGTAAATTATTGTTTTACAGGTTGTCATACCCGTTCCCATTAGCAACGAGGAGAGACAAACTTCTTTGAAAAAACATTATGCAATTACCAAAAAGCTTCAGTGGCTGTCATTAAAATTCTTCAACTGTCGACAATGCACATAATTGATGAAGACTTTTAAACTAGGTATATTCTGATAGGTACCTATTTCCTTTAATTTGTGTACTTATTTTACCTATTTTTCCCCCCACCACCCATCAGAAAGTGATTATTTAGTTTATTTAACCAAAGAAAACTATACCTACACACTGTGTTTGTAAATAAAATTATTTTGTCAATGACTAATTTAAGAGAACTTTATTTTCAAATTTTATTATAAAAAATAAAAGTAGGTGCCTATTTAAAATCTTAATGAACTATACCATCATGCTTTTCATATTTGTCGTATCGATAGTCTATGCGTATTCTAAAATTTAGAAATATATGACTAATGTAGTTATGTGTTGTAGATTATTGTTATACATGCAGCAGTTATTTGTACACACTATGTAAGAAAAAAATAAATGGTAATATAATATAAAATTTAACTGTAGCCATGTATAAAACAATTAAACATTTTGTTTTTCATGTCAATGGACTTAAAACTAATTAACTTCAACTTTTTAACTTAATTTTTTCTGTGTTTGTTGACTTGATCTATTATAATAATATGATTAGAGGGCGGATTCTTATGATTTTACATATTTATTGTGGTTGATGGTATGATATTATGCTAATAGTGATCGCATCATTTGTTTCAATACATTAACAATTTAAACTGTGAATCTTTTAGGCTGCATAATACGAAAATTAACCAACATTTTCCATTTTATTGACTTATTTAAGATTTTAATTGCATATTTCTGTGTTTTTTTTTTAGACATTTTTGAATGGATAAGTGTATTCTTTTCAGTAAAACATCCAAAGTGTCGCCTCGCCAAATTACGTACATTTTCATTTGTAAGTATTATTTTCTAGTTGTAGTGATTATATTTCTTAATAATATGGAGTCAGTCTAATTTGCTAATTTGTTCACAAATATAGATTTCCAAAAAATCAATGAAATAGAAGGAAATAATGGCTAAGAATGTTCGAATTAAATGATTGCCCCAATAATTTCTACCTGACGTGGAATCTGCGGTAGGTAATCATTTCACAATTATTAGTGGTAAACAAAGTTCAGTAAATTAGTAAACACGGTCAGAGGCTGTCTCAAAACATAATCCAAACCACTTGTCTGGGATAGAGAAGTAAAACAAATGTTGGTGATTCACAGGAATATTGGTACTACCTACTCTGCGCACGACTAGTAAATCGCAACTAAGAGGTAAAATCATTTAACATAATTCATAAATTTGGTATTTATATATTTGTTAAAACTTGACATTTTCAGAAAATGTTGTTTCTCCAACGATGAGTTAGAAGCAAATGAACAGACGAATAAACGATTTGGAGGCCATGATTTTAATTCACCCAGAAAAGCCTTAGATACCCGAAAATGTCTAATTCACACACACTCATGTAAGTATATCACTCAAGTATCCGATTTCAAACGTTTGCCAAGACCAAAAGTCACTTAATAGTTTATCGTTTTTTGTTCACACAGGGGATTATAATACTTATAATGTTTTTTCAAAACTGAAATATATGATGTACCACATACACGGAACTGCGAAGTGGAGCCAATGCATTGACAAATTTTCAGATGTTGACTTTAGAATAAACTAACTAACTTTGAGAATATTATTGATAGGTTTTTTATTTCAAATCTTTTTTACTGTGCTATTACCTAACACACCCACCTGTTCACGGGTATATAGTATTATGTTACACGTTTTCCTAATTTTTTTTTTATTTTTCCATGCGCTTTTGGCGACTAGGCAGGTACTATTCATTTTGACATGCCTTATGCACCTACTAGATTCACTTTCCCACAGGAAAAGATGAAAAGCGAAGCATTATTTCGACTACTTATCGTGTACACAGCCCCTAATAATAAAAATTTATTACGCAGAACGTACATTTGCTAATTTATAGTTTCAATTTAGTTCGATTCACTCTAATTTTTAAACCAACGATGCTAAATGTGATATGCTCACATAAGCGTGCGCAGACTTCAATTTCCGGTCGAGCCTGGTAGAATTAGTGTCACAATACTTCGAGAGTGCCCCTATTTTTTTTTTTTTACACATTAACATACATTTTTATTGCAAAATTTTAATTTTGTGTAATATAAAAAGTGTAACATTTATATGTAAAAATATAATCAAGTTAAATATGCACACAACATATAATATGTGCTAATTTCTAGTCATATATTTTTAATGTTAAAATTAAAACGATATAAATAATAAATACGACCGATTATATTGGCAAGAATAAGATTAACTATAAAAATGTCTCATCATATTAATTCACCGAACTTTAATATAAATATTATTAAACAGTAAATTCTAACAGACCAGTGTGTAGTGACTGAGTGACAACAATAATCAGTTAACAACCGAACATACTGAATAATGAATAGATTATTGAGAAATGAGAGGTCAGTCTGTTTACAGTCTTCTATTGGAAAGCGTCTAATTATACACGTATAGGTTTTTCCATGGAGCAACACATCTACGGTTTTCCGCTCTCGGTTTATCTTAATATTAAACAAACCCCATGTATATGTATACTATTTATAGATTATAACCAACATATTAATGTATTTAATCTTAGTACTTATTTTGTACACTATGTTTTTGTTAGATGAATAAAATTAATGTAGAGGTACACACAAATAGTTGTTATTTTATTTCAATTTCACTACAAATAAAATTTTCAGACATATTATTATAATTTATAATAATTAATAAGTATAGACAAACATTTTACTATGCCCCCAAAATGATTCTGGTCGAGTCCCGGCTCCACCGGCTCGCCCCGTGCGCACGTCTATGTCTGCTCATCGTACATTTTCTATATAAGACGGAGACAATAAATTGCCCGTGTTACGTCTTAAATCGTGAAGCTGCATCGTTCACGAAATTTCGGACTTCGGTAAAATTATTTACAGTTATTAGTTATTACTTATTCCTCAATTGAAAAAAAGTAAATTATTAATACAGTACAGCCTGGTGTAGCGTCATATTTTAATATTTTACTATAGGTATTATGATTAATATATTTCATTACTACAATAGGGACCGTGAAAATTACTCACGACAGTGGTATAGCCTACCGTGTTATGATAATTGCTTTCTGAAAAAATACCTAATTTTTCAATATTTATACAGAAACATTTTTTGAATAGTTTACCGCTTCCGGGCCTATTTGATTTAAAAAAAATACAAAACAAACATATTTTCATCAAAATAATTCAATAAAATATACGATGACACAAACTATATCGATTTTTCTATAGCAGACACTTCAAACTAGTTTCAATGTTTAAAATCAGCATTTTTACTGCTCCCGGGGGCGGATGGCGGGCTTTCCCTCCAGACACCGTAACTTCCCGAAGAGAACTACAGTCCGAGACCGAGGTTCGAACTGGTGACGGTGCACTTCGTGACCAACGCCTTAGTTCGCTCGGCACTCCATCCCCTCTCACTAGTTTCTACTATAGAAATTACGAAAACAGCGGGTTAAGGAAGCCTAATCAATGATTCGAGAATTTACTTTTATTGATTTGTGAAAAATTGTTCACGCTGTACTTATATTATGAATTTTAATATACTATGTAATTAAATTTTATAACTATAAACTAATAATTAATTAGGTACACCTGTCAAATCGCTTGCACTCAACTGCGAAAAGGCACTGAGTGTACGTAACGGCCGGTGTTGCTAATTCCTGGATAGGTGACCACCCGGGATTTTTAGCAACGTACCTATCCTTGCCACACATTCAAAAAACGTGTTTTCAACCGTTTCTCCTCCTACAAACAATCAAAACAGCTAATGTCCTAAGTTGCCGGGCTCAAGTTCAATAAATTAAAAAAATTATATTTATTAGTTAAGTGATATTATTATAGAATATATTTAATATTAATAACAATACGTCAAGCTGATTGAGCATCACTAAGCGAGATTGACGAGGATTCTAATTTAGAATCGACAAAACCATATATTCTAAAATAGAACAAGCTATAGAAAATTATAAAATTATTAAGCAATTTGATGAAATCCAAATTCACGGAGATCTTTACTACCTACACATATCATGATATCGCAGTGTTTTTAGTTTTTTTCAACGTACCTTGTTATAGTTGTTGATAATATTATTCTGATTTTTTTTTTTTTTTTTGTCAAAAAACTTGAGAATTCAATACAAGGTTTCTCGTGAGACTTATACACTAGTAAAGAAAAACCGAAAGTATACCCAGGGCCTGATTTATCAATTTATGGGCACAGAACAATTTTTAATTTTGGGCCCCAAATTGTCCATCTCTATACTTTCTTCAAGGCTAAAATTAAATGTATGCATACTGTATTTTTAAATTTGTTGCATACACATGAGTAGTTGATCATACAATAACATTGTATTGTTAAAAATTTGATTATTTAATATATAAGAACACTTTCAATTTTTTTAATGCGTCTATAATATTAATGTTTAATATTTATTCAAGTAACTATACAAATCAAAAAGCAAACGTATTTTTACACTTATATATCAAAGTAAATGTTTTTAAGTAAAATTTGAAGTCGGTGGGCCCTTCTTTCGAGTAAGCCCAGTGCAATTGTCTTATTTGTCCTTGCATAAATATGGCACTGAGTATACCTGTACAATGTAGGGCGTAGGTACCTCGTACCTAGATGGCTAGACAACATATCCACAAGTTAAGTTTACACCAGCGTTTATTAATAATAATATAAAATAAATACCAAATAAATAACAGAACATAAACGTTTATTCGTGTAAATTTACATAATATAGGTTATTTGGTTATACATTATACATCATACATATTTGTACATTTATACATTATACATTAATACATTAAACATTTATACATTATGCATTAATAAATTATATATTATACATTAAAAATGTATACATTATACGAGTTCAACCGAACACAAAAATGCGGAGAAAACTCGGCATAAACACGCACATACACTATACATTGCGGTCTACGCCGATATAGCGCCGCAACAAAGCATTCGCCGGACGAATCTCTTCGTCCGGCTCCACAAAGAGCGGCGTTTTGGAATTCCGGCGGTTACCGTCGGGTTCGTGACCTCACCAATGCAGCCGCCGTGGATTACCACCATATCCTGATTACCGTTTTCCTGGTGGACAGATGGTATCACCGAACAGTTTTCTAACTCGTCACCGTCAAGCTGCACTGCTGCCGTGTTATACGACGGACTTGACTGCAGCACGTCGTCTTCGGCCGGCCGATCATGTGGCAAAGATGACGAGATGTCTGACGGCGCCTCGACCTCGCCGACTTCTGCAGTGACAGGTGTCGTTACCGACGACTCGGTGGACGGTAAATCTGTCAAAACTTGCAACTCCATGGCTGTGACAGAAGGTAACTCGATATCCAGTACATCGTCTGCCAAGTTAAATCGCACAGCCATATTAGGCATCGATTTATACCGTCGCATAACTTCGGTCGTAAACGGCCAGTAGGTCTCGGATTCATCTGCACCTGCGGAGTTCTTCTGCAAAGCCATATTAGGCTTCGATTTATATCGCCTGCAGTGCGCCTGTGAATTCTTGATGTCTCGAGATTCCAACGTTTTCGTTTGATTTGCCCGGAGCACGTCGAAAGCCTCGAAATAATTTTCGGTCATGGTCTGCATCATAGATTCGGGCAAAGTTGCCATTGTTACAATATTATTTGACATGCAGATCTGATACGGGTGAGTTGATAATATATTAAGCACGTTTAGACTTTTATAATATATTATAAATGATCGGTA
>NC_042495.1:34954132-34956135 GCF_005508785.2 Acyrthosiphon pisum | reverse complement strand
AATCTCCTCCCTCCGCTGGATATGCGTTCCACATTCCTGATCTACATCTATCTTTTTCCAGTAACCTTCCTCCTACGTCTTCTTCCTTTACAGCTGAATGCTATGCCATCAATGAAGCCTTAAAATTAATTCAAAATTTTCCCCCCAATAATTACTTAATTGTCTCAGATTCTATGTCGTGCCTCCAGGCCTTAAATTCAAACCCATTTAACTCTCATTTGTCTCCACTTATCATTCGCATCAAGTTCCTCATTTTTACCTTAAATCAAAAAAACTATAATATCAACCTCCTTTGGGTTCCCAGTCATACAGGTATACATGGTAATGAAGTCGCAAACCACCTCGCTAAATCTTCATCCAATCTCGTCTTTCCTTCTTTTTCTCCATTCCCACATTCAGACTTCACACCTCTGATAAAACAACACTCCGCCAACACTTGGCTCTCTCTCTGGAACAACCTACCTGCTGAATTTGTCTCAAAATACAGAAATATTACACCTAATATCCTAAAAAAAACCTGGTTTAATAACTTACACTTACATAGACCATATATTGTACAATTTAATAGGCTACGTATAGGGCATCACCTTCTACCTAACCACTCCTTCAAACTTGGCCTTAATGATTCTCCATCCTGCACACTTCACTTAAATGAATGTATCTGCGATTTATCCCATATTCTATTTGACTGCCCTGTCCTTCAAACCAAACGCATTATTTTAGTTAACGTATTTAAAACTCTTAATATCCCCTTTAATACCTACTCCATACTAAACACAAAATCTACTACCGCCATTAAATCAGTAATTTCATTTATATTGGATGCTGGCTTTGTTATATAATATTAAATTGTAATGTATTATGTATAATTTGTAAATGTTGAGCTATCATAGTTATATACTAAAAGCTAATAAAAAAAAAAACATACGGCTGTTTAAATAACATACTTTTGTCTAACTAATAGAATTCTTGTATAATAATTATTATCAATGTCAATATATTTATGTATTGGCTATAAACCTAACCAATAGAATAATTATGAGCTTATAAAACAGCTACTACAACGTTATTATTGTAGTTAGTTGTCGACTGATTTGCATAATAATGTTTTATAACCTAATACCTATGCATCTGCGTAAATCATACATAAACAATACACATAATATACAGCCCCGTTGCGTTTATGTTATAAATATACTTATAAATTATAATATATTATTATTTGTATACAGTCAGGGCCGTCCCGAAGAACAATTTATTGTGTGGGGTGGGGGGGTGGTAGACCTATTAACTCGACAATTTTACATTATTTTGCATTACAATTTATATTAGAACATATTATAAATAGCTTTATTTAAGGGCCTAATGTAGCGTGGAATGGTTGGCCGTAGTGACTAATGTCACCAGCACCCGCGGATGGGTGATTACTCTGGTTTCTAGCGACGAATCCTCAGCCGGCTCACCCCACATACACACGTGTTCCTCAACCAACCAACAGTAATCCCCCCCCCCCAACACGAAATGCTAATGGCCATAGTTCACGATAGTTAAGAGCTTAAGACCAATAAAAGAAAAAAAAATAGCATTATTTTAGATTCTGAGCGGAGCGATTCATTGAATTTATAATGATGTATGTTTTTTTATTTGTTTATTATTTTTTTTTTTTTTGTCATCACTTTCTAAGACAGTAAAAATGCTTAGAATTTCTTCAAAAGTATTTTTTCTGATGGGAAAGTGAATCTTGTGGTACTCCGGAGGGTTAAAAGTAAAAAAATCCGAGAAAAACAAAACATTTTAGGGAAAAACGGGGATGTTTACGCAAAATCAGCTTTCGACAAAATCGATCTTGGGTTTTTAGTGTAACCTTAAAAAAAATTACTGTAGATAAATGTATTTTTCACTGAATGTTTATATTAGCATTTTCTGTACACCATAACATTTTAAAAATATTTTGACTTGTTTTGTCTTGTTTATGGATATTATTTTTCTAATTTTAAATTCTG
>NC_042495.1:34952155-34953157 GCF_005508785.2 Acyrthosiphon pisum | reverse complement strand
AACTATTTTAGTTATTTTGTTGTGATTGTATAATATTATTCGTGGGTACTTGAAACTTCTAAAGTATACTATTATATATCTATGATTTTACCACGGTTTTTTGTTGATGTATAACGCGTTATAACTTATAAGTACCTAATAGATATTATGATATGATTAATTTGGAATTTATTATAGGTACCTATTACAGGTCAATTTTTTTTTAATACCATAGATAAGTATATATATGTCTAATACATAGACTGATATACCGTCTCCGCTCAGAATCGTTTTTCTTATACAGTGATATTATATCATTGAATTCAAATTTAATACTGTCCATTATACAGTGACCCACTTCTAACCTACTGTACAGCAGAGCGACATCCACTTACCCACCTTTTTTTTGGTTATTTTTCTATAAATATCAATTAAATTATATTTGTTGAGTCAAAAAGCGTGAAAATTTAATACAATGCTCTTAATATATTGTTATAACAGCAGTTAAAAAATATTAAAAATACATGGGCACAAATTTTTTGTACGCAATTTAAGTTCAAATGTTGACAAAATATATCAAATTAAAAATTAAAAAATGTGTAAAAGGATTAACTTTTATAGTTAAGGATTTAAAATGTAAAACAAGGTTCCACGTAATTAAGTTATTCTGTAAGTAACCGAAAAATGAAAAAAATATTTAAAAAACAGTTTTTTATACTTATTTTATGTTAAAATTTGGACGAAATTAGATATTTAAACGAAGAAAAATGATTTTAGTTTTGTGTCCTACACATATTTTTCATTTTTATTGTCAATATTTATTATTATTAAAATAGCATAAATATGCAAATATGTGAAGACTTATAAAAAATATGGAAAAAAAACATAGGCAATATTAAAAATATAGAGCTGATGTCTATATAGTACCTACAGAACAAGATGTTACCACTTACCTTAGACAATTAGACGAATAGTCGAATAGACGACAACTATTGACTGAAAAAGTTAAAATTGCTAATATTT
>NC_042495.1:34946464-34951689 GCF_005508785.2 Acyrthosiphon pisum | reverse complement strand
TTTTTTGAAAATAATAAAAATACTATTAAATCCTGAAGATGCCGAATTGCCGAAAACATTGACCAAGTGCCAAATTTGCCGACTAAATATTTAAAAAAAATCTTGAGTGGTTGTGGGGGGGGGTGAAACCACCCCCCCCCCAAGCCCCCCTCAAATGACGGCCCTGTATACAGTGTAAGCTGATTCTTACAGTAACCACTCATTAGGTACATCTCGAAAAGTATTAAATGTTTTTAGAGATGTTTTTTTTGATATGTAAATTAAAGCCATACTATAAAACCACAGAATAGATGAAATAGAATAGAATCATCTATTCTGTAATAAAACCTTAGTAGGTAACAAAAAATTTAATTTGTATTTTTTTTTTAATTAAAGCATATATTTTAAGATTCATATCTCGAAGTGGAATATTTATTTGCGAATTTTCATGTATAGAAATTAAGAACCGTGGTAAAAAAAAGTCCGGTTTATAATATAAAAATAAATAAATGATTTTAATCACCTGCAGGTCATGTTATATACAATAATCGAATTTATTATTTATACTTAAACAATATAGGTAGGTACCTAGTACCTATATATGTAATAATAATTTCTATCAAAGTCTAAAGTGCGATATAGGCTATATTTTGTTAACATTGTCTGGTAAATCATTTAATTTAAATAGTTTATATTAATATTAAGTAATTGTGCATCACATCATATTTTTCCTTTTACCTACCAAATTATAATATGTATTGGACTTTATTCCCATAGACTTTTCCTTGGACTTTGGTTGTCCAGAAATTGGATTTTGAACTTGTGGTTAATTATTTACAAGTAGGTATTTAAAATTATTTAAGTTCTAACCATTGATTATAAATAGGTACTATCATTGAGTATAGATAGACTAATATTAAGCAACTACCTATACTCTTTCGAAATTCAATTTTGCTTTGTGGTATAAAATTAAAAAGGTTAGCTGCTATTCGTAAAGATAAGAAATTTAATTTAAAGAATAAAATGGTTTTCAAAAATGTATTATCATTTGTTATGTTTTCAAATTAAGTAAAATTAATCTTATACATTAACTAACTAACTAATGTTGGCCTTCTGGACAGTGTCGTATTTAGGATTTTGCTGCCTCGAGAACACATTTTTTTTAATGCTCTTTCTCTCTGGTTTTTTTTCAGTGACATTTTTTCTCTCCCATAAAAATACTTACAACACGTGAAATGCGGTACCTAATAGTATCATGTGCCCCGGAATGTTGAATATCTTACCTATGTAATCTCAGTATAGCAACGAATAACGAAATAATCAAAGCAAATTGTGAAATGTATTAATTCTTTTTATCTATTTATGAAATTGTGAACATATTAAAAATTAATATTTATTGAAAAATATATCGATAATGGCCGTATAATGAAATAATATGGCCTTATTGCATTTAAATCATGGTTAAAATCAATATAAATATTTATAAGAAACGACCAATTAATAGTCTAATGATAATAAGTAATTTATAAATTATAATTTAAAAAAAAAATCATATATCTAAAGTTATTTTTTTGAGTTCCATCAAACAATCAAAATCAATTTTGTCAAAACTTGTGTCTTGCACTCTTGCTTGAACATTAACGTTTTTCCTTAATTCGTTTTTGTTTTCCTCGTCACTTTTGAAAAATATTGTGATATTTTTAAAATTACGACCAACTAGATTCACTTTCCCACTAGAAAAGATACTGAAGTTGAAAATCGAAGCATTATTTCGACTATTTATCGTGTATAATATTAATAATAATAATATTATTATTGTATTTAGTAGGTACCCAATTATTTATTATCAGAATAGTATTTTAATATTATAATACTATTTATAATAGTTAGGTAGTTAAATAACTAATAAGGTAAAATTATCAAAGCAACAAGCATAAGAGCAACTAGGTGGGGGCAGGAGGGGCTTAGGCCTCCCCAAAACTTGTAATAGCCCCCGCAAAATAAATTATTTATTTGTTTCCCAAAATATTAATGCTTTTTTAAAAATTAAACTGTATTTCTTACTTTTTTTTTGGGGGGGGGGGGGAAATGTAATTATCTAATTTGTATTTAAACCTTGCAATTATTTTATATTACCTATAGCCTATAGGCTATGATAAATATGGTAAATATCATTAGCTGTATATGCCTGTATTTGTTTGAAGAAAATGATTTATGTCGGTTTATTGGTAAGATTATTATACACAATTTTAATGAATATGCACTAAACTTAAGTATAGAAAGTAGAAACAAAGAATTGCGAAATAATCCCTGAACCTAGGAAAAATAACCCCCAGACTACAATGTTACTGATAACTAGGTACATTAAATTGATTGATCAATTATTTTTTAAAAGCTAATTAGTGTAATAATTAGGTATCATATTATTAATATTTAATTACGACTATTATACTTATTGGTAGTATACTTTTCATTAAAAAAAATAAAATATAATAAATAATTTTCAAAAATTAACAATAATATTATTTTGTTTTATATCATGATTTTAAGCAACATATTATGTTAATAGTATTTTTAAAAAATTAGGTACCTACTACCTACATTTATTGATTATTTATTTGATAATTATTTGTATCTATAAATAAAACTAGTCAAATCGATTTCTTATAATAATAATAATTATTAATATTGACATTTTGCTTATCGTCAAAATATTATCAGAAAATATGATATTTTATTTTGGTGTTATATTATAATACATAATATAAAAAATATTATTATTGTTAACGCCTGAAAATTATAATATAAATATTAAGAAATACCTAAGTTAAATTGTATTTAATATAGGTTAGGTACCTATATTACCTATCTACCTACCTATCTATTTAAACTTTGAACATAGATTTGATTTTTAATTTATTTTTTCTTAAATCTACTTGATTTTTAATTTTTTCAATGATATTTAATATGTACTGCAGTTTATACCTATACTATAATTATATACCTACCTATTTGTAATTAAATATTATTAATGTGATATTTAAACTAATTATAACGTTTAAAAAATATTTGCTCAATCATTTTTATGAAGTATTTGTGACTTTGTGAGTAATAAAAACTAATATTGTAGTCCGGGGATTTTTATTTTGATTACCATAGATATAGTACCTATACTGTTATTGTGAAAAATTAAATTTGAGTAAATAAATATTTTTTTTTGTATCACTTATTATATTCTTATTGTGAATATATATGGTGGTGTGGGGGCATCGGCCCTACGGGTTACTGACAACAAGTCCATGACATTCGTTCATATTTATTCATAATAGGTATACCTATACAGTCATAAATAATACAGGGGTAAGAATTTGCGGTGCAACACGATCGCGCACTTTTTACCTTTTAATATTTGAGAAAACAACACGATTGCATATTTTTGACTATATTATGTATTACGTTGTTACTTATTATTAATGTTGGGAAATTTTTTGAATTTAATTTATAACCTTATAATTTGTTTTTTGTTTGATGTGCAATAAATATTACATACTAGGTATATGTATTAAATTATTTTTATTTTTATTATAATTATGAGTAAATCTTATGTCTTTATTTTTATAGACCAATACCGAAGATTATTCCTTTTTTTGACGCGTAATAATTGTGATGTATTGTATTATAATTATTTATTTTTGACTATATACATATTATAGCCTATAGGTATTTCGTTATTACTAATGTTGTTAAATTTTTTGAACTTAATTTATGATATAAATTGTTTTTTGTTTCATGTATATTATATTATAAATTATAATATAGGTCCTAAGTTTTAGTATTGCAAGTAAATCATTAAAGATATTATAGGACAATATTATTGTTAATTTCTTTAATTCCAACAATACAAAATATTTGTTTTGCGCAATCGTTGTTGCGTTTGCTCAAATATTAAATGTTGAATGTATTCAATCGCGTTCGGTTTTCTCAAATATAAAAAGGTAAAAAGTGGGCTATCGTGTTACGCCCAGAATCTGTAGCCTTTCCCTGGGGATGTTTCAATCCCCAGTTTATATTACTACTAGCTGAATAACCCGGCCTTGCCCGGGAAAAGAAATTGTGATTAATTAACTATTTATTATTAACTCCTTTTGGATGTAATTCGCTCTGCATAGGTATGGAAGCAAAATCATTTTATATTTTATTTTTTAGTCATCCTGCGTGGCGTTGTCCGCAGGCGCGGATCCAGAAGATTTTAACAGGGGGTGCTCAAAAAAAAGGTGGGCAAGTGGGTGTCGCTCTGCTTTACAGTAGGTTACAATTGGATCACTGCATAGTCATGGATGATGTTAAATTTGAATTCAATGATACAATATCATTGTATAAAAAAAACAGTTCTGAGCGTTTAAAATTTAAAATGTCGGTAAACAGCTCAAAATGGCTCAACATATTTTGTACATTTATTATCAAGTATGGAAATTGATAAGATGTTATATATGATGTAATTTTTAAGTATATCTACAAGTATTCGTGTTTGAATTACAAGAAAATCGCTACATGCCTACTCATGTCTACATGAGAAATCCAGAAAATATACGATGTAAAAATTTAATTTAACTTTCCCCTAGATATTTTTTTTTGATAAAGGTAGACATAGGTACTATAATGAGGAATCTTGTATTAAATTTTCTAATTTTAGATTCAAAAATAAAAATTTTTATGAATTTATAACTCAAAATAATTTACACATTTTCATGATTTTTATGTATTTTGTCAATATTTGAACTTTAAATGCTATTAAGAAAAAATTGTGACTGCATATTTAAAATTTTTCAACTGCCATTGTAACAATATATAATACATTTTCAAACTTTAAAATGTTATCGACATTCTTAGAAAAAAATACTTATAAAATTGGAAACTAAAAATGTTCAAAACAAATCAAAATATTTTGAAAATTTTATTGTGTATAGAAAATGCTAATATAAATATTTAGTAAAAATGTCATGTATCTGGTTATTTGTTTTTGAGTTACACCAAAAACCAGAATTGATTTCGTCGAAAATCGATTTTGCTAAAATTTCCCGTTTTCCTAAATTTTTATTTTATTTTAAAACTATTGTAATTTTAAATTTTGTCCTTCACTTACATGTTACATAGGCACATATAGTTAAATATGTTATAATTGGAAATTTGGAGTAGAAAATTCTGTAACTAAGGTGAAATGTTGTATTGAAAAACTAGGAATTAGT